>NW_017103719.1:2393-2837 GCF_001263275.1 Habropoda laboriosa
CGAAATATTTAATTATTTGTGTTTTCCCCCACAGCGTAGTTCGAGAATTCGTCGCCGGCGTCCAGTATGCATAGCAGAACCCAACGCCGTTTAAAGTACGAGAATCGTCCCCGAATGATATGCGAAGATCGCGCAGAAATACTGTGACCATGTGCGACGTTATATGTGTATATTCGCTTCGTTTAACACTAACACCGGAACCGTTTGAGCTTCGAATAACATAGCACACCTTTATATTCGGGGTCGACAAATTGTAAGATTTATTGTATACATTTAGCTGTAGGAATTATTTTTATAGTCAAAATATTTAGTTATCTGTGTTTTCACCCACAATCGCCGTTCGTAAATTGGGCGACGATGTCCAGAATGCAAAGCAGAATAGTACTCAATTTAGAGTACGGGCACCGTACCTGTACGTTACGTGAAAACCGCGAAGAAGTAACA
>NW_017103720.1:0-690 GCF_001263275.1 Habropoda laboriosa
GTTTAACAGTAAGAACGGAACCGTTTTAGCTTTGAATAACAAAGCACACCTTTGTATTCGGTTACAAAAAATGGTAGGATTTCGTTGGTCACATTTAGTTTTAGGAATTATTATTAACGACGTATTATTTAATTTCCGTATTTTCCCCCACCATCGTAGCTCTTATATTTGACGCCGTCATCTAGAATGCATAGCAGAATCGTACTCCATTTAGAGTTCGCGTATGGCCGCAGTGTGTTATGTTAGTGTCGCGAAGAACTACTATCTCCTAGCCGACGTTATATGTGAATATTCGCTTCGTTTAACTGGTACACGGGAACTGTTTGACCAATAGAAAACACAAAACACAAAGTTGTATTCGGTACCAAAAAAAGGTAAGATTTCGTTGGTCTCATTTAGTTTTAGGAATTATTGTTAACGTCGAAATATTTAATTATTTGTATTTTCCCCCACTTGGTAGTTCGAAAATTCGACGCCGGCGTCCAGAATGCATACCAGAACCGTACGCCATTTAGAGGACGAGAATCGTCTCAGTATACGTTAATGTCGCGAAGAACTACTATCGCCTTGCCGACGTTATAGGTGTATATTCCCTTCGTTTAACACTAACACGGCAACTGTGTGCAAATTGAAGAACCAAGCACACCTTTATATTCGGGATCAAAAAAAGATAAGATATCGTTGGGAACA
>NW_017103721.1:0-230 GCF_001263275.1 Habropoda laboriosa
TTTCTACTTTGCATTCTGGACATACGCATCGAATTTTCGAACTACGATGTGGGGGAAAACACAAATAATAATATATTTCGTCGTTAGAAATAATACCAACAGATAAATGTTCCCTACGAAATCTTACCTTTTTTTGGTATCGAAAGCAAAGGTGTGTCCTGTTTTTTCAATAGACCTAAAGGTCCCGTGTTACTGTTACACAAAACAAATATACACCTATAACGTCGCGC
>NW_017103722.1:0-13525 GCF_001263275.1 Habropoda laboriosa
AATTAAGTAACACTGTTTCTCACCAAATTTATGAAACACGACGGAGATACAACATTTACTCACCAATGATTTTCTACTCTCTTCACTGCCAGCACATATCAGATGCGTGAAAAAGTAAGATATGGAAACTCGGTAAGGGTACGTGTCCATCGGAGACTTTCTCTACGATACATCTTCCCCAGAGTATTCTCAAATTGTGTATCCAGCAGTATAAACCGTTTCAGCGATGACACCGTCTGTGACAACTTGAACTAATGAAACAGTGGTATTAAACACAGGCGAAAAGATGCATCTGCCTCTTGCTAATACTATTTGTGAACTGGATATAACACAGCAATATGTGAAACCACAATCGATACCCTATTTACAAGCGATGCCAATTATTATTAATACAAATGTCAAATGACATTTGCCTGATTGGTTAGTTCATCGTTGAAACAATTACTGTAAACCGAGTACGGTAAAGAATAATGAAACGACTATATTGATCCATTAATGAAGTAAGTGGACGAGATAAATATGCTAAGCGTTCTTTTACCCAGCAACATGGACTGATAAATTATTCGCGGAGACAAATTAGTACAGTAAAATAACGGACTGGTAAGACAATCCAATGCCGACTGATAAATTATTCGAGAAGGTAAATTACAGAGCGTTAAATTAACGATATAAGCATGGAACGCGTTGAATTCCTTCTTTCCTTACTTTACCTATCAAATCCATATCGCCCATTACAATTTCGATAATGGAAGCTCGCGAACTGGAGAAGACATATTTGTACCTGAGCAAAAGGTGGGGATCGATGGCCGGGATATGGCCGTATGGAAACGATCGAACAAAGTGGATCGGACGTGTCACGATGATACTCGTTGCTGCTTCATCTTTACTTACCCAGGCATGATCACCTTTAGTTATATTACAATTTTACATTCACGTTTTCGAAATTTATATATATATATATACTTGGCGATTTTTTTCATTCATCTACTATGTCTGTAAAATTAGCACACAAAAGATGGAGAGAAAATATTTTGCTAGTTAAGCTAGACGTTGATATTTGTTCAATCGTAGATTGCACACATCTTAGTGAATCTGAACACGGATGTTGTAATAGAGCAATGCCCATTTTTGATGGTCGCGATAGGAACAATTTTAAAGGAGGTGAATTACATCATACACGAGAAAGAGGTGAACAGTGTACTTAACATTTTCTCTCTGTACTTACATTTTATTTGGTATAAATGAACGATACGAAATTACAGCTAAAGGAGATGATAGAGTGCTTATTCAACGATTGGGTAACGACACGGCCGAAAAGTGAAATGGACATTATGGACAAGTACGCTAAAAGAGGCCGGTTTTTCAGTCGTTTGTACGTCGGTAGGGGACAAATTCGCGTTGAGAATGATTCATTCACGAATAAGTCGCTTCCAAATCCTGGATAAAATATGTCTATTTCAGTGTAACACCCCTTCGTAAACGCTTCTTCTGCTAACTAACCCAATTAATTCATTCGTCCACTATTCTTACTCTTATTATTATTATTCCTACTTCTCTGTATTTCACAGTAAACGGACTGTTTTGCTACGTTATATTCACCTCAGTGGCGATTACGCCTCGTGTTCTCGACCTTATTTCACCGAAAAACGAATCGCGTGGGGTTGACTTCATTTATCCTGCATACTACGGTCTCGACGAGGAGGAACATTATTACATTCTGATGGGTCACATGCTCTGCGTGATAACTGTAGTGTTTTTCGTCTACATCTCCTGTGACACGATCTACATGAATATCGTGCAACACGCGTGCGGATTACTGAACGTCTCTGGGTAAACTATTTCTGCGTGTAACTAACGATATTACCTGGAAATTTGGATTAACACCGAATGGAAATATGCTCGTAGGCATTGCTTCAAGTGGGCAGTGGAAACTGTGATTACCAAGAACGAGAAGATGCACACCGAAGTGGACGACACGTATAGAAAAGTGCGCCATTCGATCAAGGCTCATCAACACGCTATGGAGTAAGTACGATTATTTAGAAATAAATTCGACCTGTTTAGAATATTCGTTCTTCCACCATCATTTACATACGTTTATTCAATATATGTGTAAAATAGATATATTATGCAGATCGAAGACGTTCACGTCTCGTACCTGTTCATAATGGTCGCTGTAGTCGTGCTGTCGTTCAGTATCTCTCTAGTCAGGGTTAGTCAATTTTCCATTCCACGCAAAATAAATATAATCTGCTTTGTTAAATGATATAATCGAGCGTTTGAAATTAGACGTCCATGATGGACCCTTGCATGGAGTTCTACAAGTATTGCGGTTTCTTGGTGGTGCAACTGGTTCATTTGCTTTTCCTTTCTATCCAGGGACACTTTATTATACTCTCGCATGACATGACTTACGACAACATGTGAGTAGCCGTTCTTACGCGAATTTCACTGGAAGTTAAAAATTGCCAGGAAATTTCACTCGTTCAAAAAAAAAGAAAATGCAATTATCAGTTCTATCGTACCTCGAAGATTTCAGGAGTTGTTCGTTCGCAGATATAGCGCAAAATGGTACAACAGTTCGCCGAGAACGCAAACTCTGTACGTGCTAGCTTTGAGGAGGAGCTTGACTCCGCCATTGCTCACTGCGGGAGGACTGATTTCCTTGAATTTGGAGACTTTTGCCGAGGTAAATATGACAATTAACGCGATACCTTCTCGATTAACCCTTATGTCAATAACCAGAATTGTCGTCTACTTTATCGTCCAATTTTAGTAGTTTTCTGATAACAAAATACTAGGATAGGAAATTTTACCTGGAAGATCAAATATTTTAAGCGAGAATTATGCAAAGGGGTACCCGGTTATTGACATAAGGGTTAACAGAGAAAAAAGGGACACTAGAATGGTCATAAGAAATATTTCTAGATCTTAAAAGCATCCGTTTCCTTTTTCACGGTAATGAAATCGACATAAACGGCGAGGAATTGATAACCGGGACGAAAGGAGGAGCACAACAATCGAAGAATTTGTTAATAATTCTTTGACCTGCTATGCAATTGGACAGTATACAGAATTATTCAAATATATAAGTTCTAATTCTCACAAAATTTTTTGAAACACATTGACAAGTCCATTAGATGTATCGGTTTACGCTCCAATTTATTTTCTGTACTTTCTACTGCGACCATTTATTAGATCCTCCGTGAACAGAGTGGAAAATTGGACCAAATCGTGAAGCAAAAGTCTCTGACAAATTCGAAGATGCTTCTGTCCGTCAATAGTATCGTTTGCGAACTGTAGTCAAAATGGGAACATGTAAAACCACTTCCGGCACGTAGCTCACTCTTAGCCCTTTAGATGGTAAGCCAACTATCGTTAATGCAGTTGCCTAATGGCATCGCCTCAACTAATACCAAACAAAACTGAGATAACTGTATTGAAGTAATTACTATCGTGTATGCAACATCCATATCGTGATCTCGTTTCACCGAACTTGGAAACTTTTCCGAATATAAGTGCAATAATTAACGCGACACTTTGTTCCATCTTACAGAATAGTATCCAAAGGTTTACCAAAAAATTTTCTAGACTTTAAAAACTTCAATCTCCTATTTCGCGGTACTGATATTGCATTGACAAGCTCCAGTGGATCAGAAATGTAAAGCAGTGCAGTTGTACATCTAAAAGGGTGTATCTATTCACAACACGTTTTATTTGCAAATTTCCATGCCTACCTTTCGAACAACAGATTCGTACGTTCCGTTACTCGGACATTCTCGAGACTCTCTAGCTGAACGCAGAAGGGAAATGAAATCTATATCGAAAGCACTCGAGAATAAAGTGAGACGCATTCGAAAAGGGGTATAAACCATCATTGGCCAGACACGCACGAACCAAGTCCACGTAATCCTTTTAATTATGTAACACCGCTCGTAACTACCATCACGACATGTACCAGTTTCTGTCAATACTTAATGCTCGCGGTATCTATATACGTATATTGTGACAATGCCATTAAAAACAATTATACCTAACATCACATTTCTACTGGCAAATTGGCTCAAGATGACGGTGTAATAGGGATCGTTTAGAGGAAAAATTGCACGGTTGAATGCTACTTTGAGATTTCTTCTATAACGATACACAATTACGGCTCGCTCCGCCGTCTCCTCGTAGTTGTTTAAACAAATCATGACGTGCCACGTAGCGAAGCTATAGGTCCTCAGCAATTCTCCTCTTTTCCTTCTATTTTTTTTTCTTTGCCTATCTTCTTCTTCGTTTAGCGTCGATTTCTCTGACGAACCGTCGCGCATATATTCGTCGAACGTTCGTCGCGCTGGTTTCATTTTGACAATGGATGCGATCACGTTAGAGAAACGTTACTTGAGAATCAACAAGAAGCTCGGCATGCTAACCGGTGTGTGGCCCTATCAAAAGAGCTCGCCAAAATGGATCAGTCGAACGGTAGTGCTCTTTGTGATAATACCTTGTTATGTTACACAGGTAGAAAAAATAAGGATTAAGCGATCGGAAATTTTCTTTCTTCCCGAAACGAAAAGTGGTTGTTTTTTTCACTCTAATTTTTACAGTATGCCAGGATCGTCACTTTTCCCAGGATACATATCATACTAAACGATTATCCTTACTTGATAACTTCGCTCGGGGTAATCGTCAAATTTGGTAACTATTTCATAAACGAATCAGAGGTAAGTGCAATACTCTCCAACGTGTCTTCTTAACTCAATCAAATCACCAGCTTCGAAATTTCAGCTGAAATATCTTCTTGGAAAGATCTACGAAGACTGGAGAGCCATGACGTCGGAGGATGAGTACAAGATCATGACGAAATACGCGGAGAAAGGGATTTTCAGTGTCATACTCTATATTCGTAAGAGAAGGATAAATTTATATTTCAAAGATGAAGAAATTCGTGTAATTAGAACGTTCTCTGTCATTCTATTTCACGTTTGAAACAGTGCATATATCGTTATGCGCCGCTCTATTTATGTGCTTGCCGTTCGTGTCGCCGATTCTGGACATCCTTATGCCGTTGAACGAGACGCGAGCACGGTTGTTCGTCTATCCAGCTTACTATTTCGTCGACGAGGACAAATATCATTACTTGATCGTAGGGCATATGTATCTTGTAGTGGTAATGCTTATCTCTGTTTTCTGCGCCTGCGATGCCAATTACGTGTACGCCGTGCAACACGCTTGCGGATTGTTGGCCATTGCAGGGTAATTAGTTCAAGGACAATTAATGGAAAATGGTTTTCTTTATAGAAATTTCGTTGGCTTTTGTTTAGCTGAAAACAATTGTCTGTTGGTAGATATCGTTTTAAATACGCCTGCTATGAGGTAATACCCGAGGATGAGAAGGAAGCTGTGAAGATGATGAGAAAGATGTATAGAAATGTTTGTCATTCGATTCGAATACATCAACGTGCTTTACAGTCGGTATTATTATTATTATTATTATTACAGACTGCAAAATTTCACGGTTGGATCTTTTTGGTTATTTTTTCAGCAATTAATTGTTAGTTTTGATTCAGATACGTGAAAGAGATCACGGCCGCTCACGATACTTGCATGTTCATCTCGGTGGGACTGCTGATGATGAGCATCAGCACTTCGTTGTTGCAGGTGACTCGACTCATTATACCAGCTTCACTTTTCTTTTTTTTTTTTTCGATATTTAATAGTGGCGAGCTCGTGATCAATTTACATGAATCTAGATATCAGAACACGAACACGACGCAGAATGGACATTGTACTGCACGTTCTTCACGGCCCAGTTGTTACACATGCTGTTCTTAGTCGTTCAGGGGCAGTTCGTGTTGGACGCGTACGACGATGTTTATAATACGATGTGAGTACGTAAACGAAATGGGAAATACGGATTTAGGGGGAGAAATGGTCGCAGCTAACCTTGACCGTGAAAGAAATATATTGTTTTCAAATTCGAAATTTGATAACCTGTGTGTGAAAGGCTGAAGAGAAAAATTTGAGGGCAAAAATTTGAGAATTTGATAATCTAAATTGGAACATTTGCATGCGATAATTTAAAACCCTAAGTTTTAAAATATGACTGCCAAAGTTAAAATTAAATAATTTGAGAATTTGAATGCGAAAGTTTGAATTAGAAGATTCGAAGCTCCAAATATGAAAATTTATCGTTTACAGATACGAATCGACATGGTACAATTCTTCGTGCAAAACGCAAGCGTTATACATATTAGCGTTACGGAGTAGCCTAAACCCTCCCTTGTTAACCGCCGGTGGATTTATAACGTTGAATTTAAAGACCTTCTCAGAGGTAACGTGGCGACAAATACAAGATTACTCGGACTCATTAAAACATTTTACACCGTGTATACAAGATTCTCCTTCCAGATTATAAAATCATCCGTGTCTTACTATACGGTGATGCAATCGAAATGAACGGTAGAACTTCAATACTGACATAATTTTGTCGATATTACCGTGATAACTGGCACAATCTATACGTGGCTGAAGAATATTCACTTCCGCTGTATAAATGTATTCGATGTGAATTGACGAGATAATAATACAAACAAAATCGATTCAATGAGTCTATCGTATAATCGTTGAGTTAGGTTAAAACTGTACGGGATGATTCATATAAAAAGGATACTGTTGTTTGCATTACAGGCAAATACAAACAAATTTTCCCTCGTTCTTACATACATATTTATGAATCACCCTGTCCGTTAAATGTGCCATTGATTTTTTACAAAACTTATCTACTGTACTCGTTATTACGTATGTGTTGTTATATTTGTCGTGCGTGTTTATATATTGTGGTGTTATTCGTATGCATGTAATAAAACGTAACAAACCCCTAAACATATAATAAATTAATATTTTCTACTTACTCTTACTTGTCCACTTATACAATGAAACACTTGAACTGTTTGACAATTTTTTTCAAATACTTGTTCAATAAAATTTCGAACGTAAAAACTCACCCATATTGTCGAAACGTAACGTAGAAGGATTATTCTGTTTCCCACATGGTACTTTTCCTGAACACGAGGAACAGTTCTGTCGACCAAGTGATTCAACATATTGCGATAAAAGGCCGTTCAAGGTACTGAATCAATGCTCGTTTCCCACTTTTCTCCATCGCTACTCTGTCTCTGCAAACAACAGAACAGTGTAACTGCATTTAACCACCAATAATGATCTACAAATCACGGAGAATTTCAAATGCATTTCCATGCCGTTCACCTGCGGTGCAAACGTAACGAAATACCAAACGCAAGAAATTCTGCCGAAAAATGAAGTACGTATGTATATTCCGTAACATTTCCTGCGCACTACGTAACAGGTAGACTGCCCAGGACTAACATCGAAGAAGGAGCCATTTAACTGTTAATATTTAATGCAAGCTATACCGCTTCTGAATCAGACATAAGTGCTTTTCACTTTGCGAGAGTAGAGTACTGAACTTTCTAACGAGCTTCAAATAGTCCAATTTTCGGATGATCTTGACGAAAGCGTCGTATCTCCGTTTCAAAAAGGCGGTTTAATAAATGATCGAGAAACGGTTGCTCGTGTAACGATCGTGCTCTGGTCGTTTCAGAAATTATTGAACTAAACCCTCAGCGATATTAGTCTGTAAGCACACGGAATATACGATAGGCGATTATTTTCCTGACAATCTTCATCCTACCGATTCTCTTTAACTTATGGCAAACACACAAGAGAAATATAACGTAGAACCAGCTTGACTGATTTCGCTGTTACGATTATGTACGCAGAAACGGTCGAAGAACGATTTATGAAGTTGAACAAAGTGCTTGGACTGATATGCGGTGTCTGGCCTCGTCAGAACTCTCGAAGGAAACTGATCACGCAAATACTTTCTTTGCTTCTAATGGCATCTTCCATTGTTACACAGGTACGGTAGGTTCAATCGAAAGGAACGTTTAAACACGACGCATATCGTGTTTGATTGCAGATAGCAAACACCGTGCTATTCTTCAGCATGGACAATCTCGTGGATGGCATACCTTTCAACGTGGCAGCGGTTGGGACGTTCGTGAAACTGGGTAATTACATTATAAACGAAACGAAGGTAAGGGAACAACGTTCGATGGTACTTTTGAGAAAAGCACACGGGACGATTTGAACGAGAAATTTGAATGAAACATACGGGACGTTCGCTGTGGATCTCAGAGGAAGAAACTTGATTGGTGGAAGCGTGACTGCGATTGATTACCGAATTTCGATTAGTTATTTGACCTGTCGAATTAAAAAAAATGCCCGTGACTCAGATAATTTCTGCGCACAAGAAAAATTACACGGTGAACGTGTTAAAATGGCCTCCTATCGATAGTAGGAAGTCACTTGATAATTTCAATAGAAAATCGATATGTCCAAACTTGTCAATTAATCAAAATTCGTTATTGACAGAAAATGGGAAAAATTCCCAGACACGTATCCCACTGTCTATAGTATCTCTGAATTTTTGCATAATTTTTCGTCGAGTGGAACAGCAAAAAAATGGAGCTTAAATTGTAAATCACGTTTCTATCTTCAGCAACCCTATCAGTGGAACTGAAACTTTTGCAGAAAGAGTCATGCTTTCAGTGGCTTATCAACTGACATGTCGCGACACTTTTACCATGCACATTCGCCTCTAACCCTTTTTTCAATTCTCCTCTCGACACGTTGAAATTACAGTTAAAGTCGATGGTGGAACAGATATTCGACAACTGGACGTCGATCAAATCTGAGACGGAATGCAAAATCATGGTAACCTATGCTCGAAAAGGACAACTGATCGCGTTGTGTTACGCAGGTGAGATGGAGAATGAAATTACCCCGAGAAATTACCTTATTTCTCCTTTGACGTTTACAGCACATTTGTTCCTTCCCGCGGCCATATTCTTATGCGTGCCTTTCGCACCGATCATCTTGGACATTTGCGCGCCACTGAACAAAACGAGAAAACGTGCGTTCGTTTATCCAGCCTATTACTGGATGGATCCTGAGCAATACTACATGATAATGATAATACACATAAAGTTGAAGGTTGTGCACGGAACGTTTTTCGTCGGCCAAGCGTTTCACGTTTTCTTTTTGAACGTCCAGGGACAATTTGTGATAAACGCGTTCGACGAACTGTACGACAAGATGTAAGTATTGTATACTTCATACTAAAATTTCCTGTTACGTTACCTGATACACTTTCTGACCAAGAATCTCTCCAGGTTCGAATTTTCTCTCAATTCTTCCTTGTCCTTTGCAGATACGAATCGCAGTGGTATAATTTCACTCCTAGAACACAAGCGTTGTATGTATTGGCATTGAGAAGCTGCCTAAACCCACCTCTGTTAACAGCTGGTGGGATGACGACGTTGAATCTACGATCGTTCGCAGAGGTGATTTAACGATTAACATTAAACAGGTAGCGAAAGGTACTTATTGTTAGAGAATATTTGAACAAATTTAAACGTTCCCTTTCAGATCATCAAAGCATCTGTTTCCTACTACACGGTGATGCAGACCAAGTAAAAGTAGAGAGCACGCAATGAACGAAATAGTACAAACATATATGTATGATATACGTGTAAATTCGCTTAAAAATAGATACAGTTGAATTACCAACCGCGTTCTCTTCGATCATTCGAAAATGAACTTCCCCATATATTTCTATTCTTTTTTCTAATTATCGTACACGTTGTATCCTCCTACGGGAAGAAAAGGATATTCGTTACTTGCACGTGACCGACGTTTCCAATAAATCATGCTGGTAAATTCTGCCGCATGTTGTGCGCGATAGACGTCATAGGTGGCTGCGTGCATGTAATAAAGTGCCGACAAGCCGAACGTACCTTAATTGAACCGCTTGAGAATTAACCGCGGGAGAATTCTCTGCCCTTTTTTCGCGAATGTTCAACTGCGAAATCTGGACCGTGGGATCGAGCGAAGCTCAAACGTGCTCCTCGCTCAGGTACACACGTAACGTTAACATAAATGTTCACTCTGTCATGCTTTACTGGATTTATACGATATTCCATTATTTACAATACAATAGAACGTGTGAAAAGTGTAATTGTATCAGGGGTAGGAATTTTCTTGAGACAATTGTCTCTAAGAATTTCACCGATAAATAGTAGATCGTAGGAGTTCTGGATGAACAAGTAGGTTTTTACTCGGTAATTTCGGGAATACAAAGCGTTAACTAACTGTACTGTAACGATAGTTGCAAAGTCTCTCGATCTTCCTCACTCTTCATCTTTCAACATTCCAAGTTCTCGCTTTTGGCTCGCTACCTTCTAATTTTCCGTACAGGGTTGTTTGCCCTCTTCGTTCACACAACTACTGCTCCAGATCACAAACAAACCCTCGTAACATCTAATTTCTGTAACTTGTTTCGACATACTAAGAAGACAATGTCGAGTGACAGAATAGAGTGTAAATGTCGCGATGCTTCCTTAATACAGCTAGCAAGGATGTTGCAAACCCTTACCGTGGACATGATAGTAGAACAGACGCCATTCTTCTGCCCGCTAGTGTTGCTGCTATGCAAGCAGGTGAACATTGTGTTCATGGTTATCATCAGTTCGCTCCTTGCTCAGGTACACACGTAACGTTAACATAAATGTACACTCTGTCATGCTTTACTCGATATATACGATATTCCATCATTTACAATACAATAGAAAGTGTGAAAAGTGTAATTATATCAGGGGTAGGAATTTTCTTGAGACAATTGTCTCGAAGAATTTCACCGATAAATAGTAGATCGTAGGAGTTCTGGATGAATAAGGAGGTTTTTACTCGGTAATTTCGGGAATACAAAGCGTTAACTAACTGTACTGTAACGATAGTTGCAAAGTCTCTCGATCTTCCTCCCTCTTCATCTTTCAACATTCCAAGTTCTCGCTTTTGGCTCGCTACCTTCTAATTTTCCGAACAGGGTTGTTTGCCCTCTTCGTTCACACAACTACTGCTCCAGATTACAAACAAACCCTCGTAACATCTAATTTCTGTAACTTGTTTCGACATACTAAGAAGACAATGTCATGTGACAAGATAAAGAGTAAATGTCGCGATGCTTCGTTAATACAGCTAGCAAGGATGTTGCAAACCCTTACCGTGGACGTGATAGTAGAACAAGTGCCATTCTTCTTCGCGATAGTGTTGCTGCTATGCAAGCAAGGGAACTACATTATAAATACAGATAAGGTGGGAGGATGCTCGCGATCTTTATCTTCCACCTTGACATTTTTCTGCAACTGTGTGACACGACTGTTGCAGTTCGAATACCTTCTGGATAGTATGTGGGAGGACTGGAATCAAGAACGATCGTACAAGGAGATCGGCATCATGAAGAAGTACGGACAAAGGGGAAATCTGCTCTCGAGGTTCTACGTTGGTAAGCTCTCCGAAGTTTTAATTAGAAACAATTAGCAACTCTCGATTGGACATTTCCAGTGAACGCGTACATTTGCTCGTTCTTGTTCATACAAGTGCCATGGACGACCCGATTGGTGAACTCGTACAAGACACAGAATATAACGCCAAGTTTGCAATTCGTCATACCCGGATATTACTTCGTCGACGAAGTAGAATACTATTATTACATCATACTTCACGGAACGTGCACAGTTTTGATTGTAGTGGTGGTGTACTGTGCCTGCGACACCAGTTACATGGTACTGGTGCAACACACTTGCGGACTGTTCGCCGTGGCCGGGTGAGAAAACTTGAGAGATACATTTTTTCTCTCATTTTCGTCGGGAAATTATTATCGAGATTGCGTGGAACGTTCACAGATACCGCTTCAAAAATTCAGTTCGCGAGGACAATAGCGTGAAGGGGAAGTATTTCGACCACTGGACGAAAGAGGCGTACAAGAACGCGTGTTTCTCCATTCAGGGACATCAACGTGCTATAAAGTCAGTATTGACATTCTTTGTTTGCATGTCTTCTTCGTTAGTTTGTGGTTCCTCTTTTCTCTACCACGTTTTACCGCCGTTTTACTCAGCTTTGTAAAGGAAATTGAACGCGGCCATGACACGTACCTTTTCACCTGCTTAGCCATGGTGATTGTATGCTTCAGTATTACTCTGATCCAGGTGAGCTTCCTTTTTTCTCTTTCCTACGATTACATTTCGCGTTGTTTAATCTGTGGAAATTTTTCACTGTTTTCAAATCAGCTGAGTACGGCGGATTTAGATATAAACTTCTACAGAAACTGCAGTTTCATGTTGTGTCAACTGATGCATCTATTTGTCATCATGCTTCAGGGACAGTTCGTGCTGGATTCGTGCGACAGAATTCACGCGGCGATGTGAGTAGAGCCAATAAACGATCTCGACGAAATTATATATTAATTACACTATTTCTTCAGTCGAGACTTATCGTTTCTTCTTCTGTTTTGTTTACGTATGTAATTCTTCATCATTTCCTGCGAACAAAAAAGAATTATATAAAATGTACGTTAACCCTTTGCACTCGGAGATGATTTTGCTGTACAAAAGGTTGCAAATCGGACCTTCTTCAAAATTTGTTCAAACTAACGTAGAAATAAAGTATACTATTTTATTGAAATATTCCACGTATTCTCCATCTCACCATAACGAACAAATTTATGGAGGCCCATAGATCTGTTCTCTCTCTTCGTTCATTATCCACCAAGTGACGATTGTTTAACGTCGCTTCCCAGTCGCCACTCGATTGCAAAGGGTGAACCTACCACAATTTTGCTGTTGATTCGAACGGCACTCCGTGTATCACACGCGATGATAATGAAACTTCCAGATACGAATCATTATGGTACACAAGTTCTTCGAAAACACAAGCATTATACGTGGTAGCGTTACGAAGAAACCTAACACCTACCTGTTTAACGGCTGGCGGTTTAGTGCAACTGAACATGGCAAGTTTCTTGGAGGTAAACACCACCAACATTCACTGACAATCACCTAACTCTGACCATTCTGATATGTTTCGCTCAAACAACAACGATGTTTGCAGGTGGTAAAAATGTCCGTATCCTATTATACGGTGTTGAAGACAACGTGAACAGTGAAACGAGAATTTATCAGAATTGCACATAACTATAACTTTATTTTTATATATTTATAATTATAATATATAGAAGAGCATTGCTCAAAACCACGTTGGTAACAGTAACAGTTTAAAGAAAAAAGTCAATAAACTGAAGAGAGCGTTACCGATTACTCTGAGTATGACTAACAGAATTACCTGTCACAAGATGCACAATAATTATTATTATTATTATCATTATTGTTGTTACTGTACATGTTGTCACCTATTTCGTAAAAGGTAGAATAAACATAATAAAGGATGGTACGTAACATGGTAAAACGTGAAGAGAAACAAACCGAACGATATTATCGTGCGATAGATGTAAAACCTCGTTTTAAAGAAGAGACATTTGCTTTGCAAAAAAGAAAAGGTCCAACGGGTGATTAAATCTGTCGACTAACTAACGATACATTTGTTCGTTTCCAAATGTAGA
>NW_017103723.1:0-548 GCF_001263275.1 Habropoda laboriosa
CGATTCTCTTCCTCTAAATGGCGTACGGTGCTGGTATGCATTCTGGACGCCGGCGTCGAATTTAAGAACTACCATGTGTGGGCAAATACAGTTGATAAAATATTTCGTCGTTAGAAATAATTCCAACAAATAAATGTCGCCAACGAAATCTTACCTTTTTTTTGGTACCGTATACAATGGTGTGGTTTGTTTTTTCAACAGCTCACACTGTTGCCGTGTAACTTTTAAACGAAGCGAATATACACCTACAACGTCGGCTAGGCGATAGTATTTCTTCGCGATTTTCACGTAACTTACCGGTACGATACTCGTACTCTAAAGGGAGTACGATTCTGATGTGCATTCTGGACGTCGGCGTCGAATTTTCGAACTACGCTGTGGGGGAAAATACAAATAATTATATATCTCATCGTTAGAAATAATTCCAATAAATAAATGTTCCCAACTAAATCTTACCATTTGTTGGTAACAAATACAAAGGTGTAGTCTGTTATTTCAATAGCTCAAACGGTTCCCGTGGTACTGTTAAACTAAGCGAATATAGACTT
>NW_017103724.1:0-509 GCF_001263275.1 Habropoda laboriosa
CCGGTACGATACGTGAAAATGGCGAAGAAATACTACCTCCTAGCGCGAGGTTATATGTGTATATACTCTTCGATTAACAGTAACACGGGAACCGTTTCAGCTATTGAAAAGATATACCACACCTTTGTATTCGGAATCACAAAAAGGAAAGATTTCATTGTGAACATTTATTGGTAGGGAATATTTTTAAAGTCGAAATATTTAATTATCTGTATTTCCCCCCACCATCGTAGTTCGAAAATTCGTCGCCGACGTCCAGAATGCATAGCAGAATCAAACACCATTGTAGAGTACGAATATCGCCGTAGTATGTTATGTGAAAGTCGCGAAGAACTACTATCGCCTAGCCGACGTTATAAATGTATATTCCCTTCGTTTAACAGTAACAGGGCAACCGTGTGAGATATTGAAGAAACAAGCACACCTTGGTATTCGGTATCAAAAAAATGTAAGATTTCGATGGAAACATTTTTTTGTAGGGAATATTTTTAAAGTTGAAATATTTAATT
>NW_017103725.1:0-299 GCF_001263275.1 Habropoda laboriosa
ACACCTATATATTCGGGATCATAAAATTGTATGATTTACTGTATACGTTTAGCTGAAGGAACTCTTTTTAAAGTCGAATTACTTAATTATATGTATTTGTCCTCAACATCGTAGTTCGAAAATTCGGCGCCAATGTCAGGAATGCATAGCAGAAATGTACTCCATTTAGAGTATGTGTACTGTATCGATACGTTACGTGAAAATCGCGAAGTAATACTCCCTCCAAGGACGACGTGATACGTGAAAATCCGCTTCGTTACCAGTTACACGGGAACCGTTTGAGCTGTTGAAAAAAAAAC
>NW_017103726.1:0-800 GCF_001263275.1 Habropoda laboriosa
TTTATTTTCCATGTTTCGCCTCGTAAAACGTGTTCTAACGAATATAAATTGTAATACTGCTGTATCCTCGCTGTAAAGTCGTTTTGCAGTACTGCAATCGAGTGATTTCTTTTGATTTTGTATGTTTCGTCACGTAAACAGTGTTTTAACGAATATAAATTGTAATACTGCTGTTTCCTCGCTGTAAAGACGTTTTGCAGTACTGCAATCGAGTGTTTTCTTTTGATTTTGTATGTTTCGCCACGTAAAACGTGTTCTAACGAATATAAACTGAACTACCGCTGATTTCCCGCGACAGCGCACTTTTTGCAGTGTTACAACCGACTCTTTTCTCTTTATTTTGCATATTCCGCCACGTAAATCGTGTTTTAACGATTTTAAACGGTAATTCTGCTGTTTTTCCGCGACAACCCACGTTTTGCAGTACTACAAACGACTGTTTTCTCTTTATTCTCCATGTTTCGCCACGTAAACCGTGTTTTAACGAATATAGACTGTAATACTGCTGTTTTCCCGCGACAACTCGCGTTTTGCAGTACTACAAACGACTGTTTTCTCTTTATTCTCCATGTTTCGCCACGTAAACCGTGTTTTAACGAATATAGACTGTAATACTGCTGTTTTCCCGCGACAACTCGCGTTTTGCAGTACTACAAACGACTGTTTTCTCTTTATTCTCCATGTTTCGCCACGTAAACCGTGCTTTAACGAATATAAACTGTAATTCTGCTGTTTCTTCGCTGTAAAGCCGTTTTGCAGTTCAGCAAAATGACTGACTCCTCTTTATTTTGCATATTCCG
>NW_017103727.1:0-314 GCF_001263275.1 Habropoda laboriosa
CCATTTAGAGAACGAGTATCGTCCCGATACGTTACGTGAAAGTCGCGAAGAACTATTATCACCCATCCGACGTTATATTTGTATATTCGCCTCGTTTAACAGTAACACCGGAACCGTTTGAGCTTTGTATAACTAAGCACACCTTTATATGCGGGGTCGAAAAGTTGGTAGATTTATTGTATACTTTTATCTGAAGGAATTATTTTTAAAGTCGAAATATTTAGTTATCTGTATTTTCCCCTACCATCGTAGAGAGAGAAATCGACGCCGATCTCCAGAATATACAGCAGAATCGTACTCCAGTTAGAGTACGA
>NW_017103728.1:0-395 GCF_001263275.1 Habropoda laboriosa
ACATCGGCGTCGAATTTCCGAACTTCTTTGGTGGGGGCAAATACAGATAACTAAATATTTGCATTTTAAAATATTCCCTGCAAATATTTGTTCCCAACGATACCTTACGGTATTTTGGTACGGAATATAAAGGTGTGCTTTTTTATACAAACCTAAAACGGTGCCGATGTTACTGTTAAACGAAGCGAATATACACATATGACGTCGCACACAGTTATAGTAGTTCTTCGCGACCTTCGCAAATCATACTGGGACGAATCTCTTCCTCTAAATGGCGTAGGGTTCTTCTATGCATATTGGACACCGGCGTCGAATTCACGAACTACGTAGTTGGGGAAAATACAAATAAATAAATATTTCGTCGTTAGAAATAATTCCAACAAATAAATGTTCCC
>NW_017103729.1:0-385 GCF_001263275.1 Habropoda laboriosa
AATAAATTCCTAAAACTAAATGTGACCAACGATATCTTACCATTTTTTGTACCGAATACAAAGGTGTGGTTTGTTTTTCCAATAGCGCAAACGGTTCCCGTGTTAGTGTTAAACGGAGCGAGTATACACCTATAACGACGGCTAGCCGATAGTGGTTCTTCGCGACCTTCGCATATAATACAGGGGCGATATACGTTCTCTAAATGACGCACGGTTCTGCTATGCAATCTGGACGCTGTCGCCGAATTTTCGAAACACAATGGTGGGGGCAAATAGAGATAACTAAATACTTCGACTTTAAAAATAATTCCTAAAACTAAACGTGACCAACGAAATCTTACCTCTTTTTGATACCGAATACAAAGGCGTGCTTGGTTCTTCAATA
>NW_017103730.1:0-1091 GCF_001263275.1 Habropoda laboriosa
ACCGGTGAGTTTCGTAAGGATTATCGCGAGGTATTCTGACTCGGTATCTCGCGGAATGAGTATGAACCCGTCCTCTACGCGTTGCGAGGAAAGTCGACAAGGGCGGATTCTCGCCGTCGAAATTAGGAATCGGGAGCGTAGCTGATTGTAAACAATTACGCTGCGTAAATAGTGCCATAGAATTTGCCATAGACAAAGTTAAATTAGCCATTTCGTCTGCAGTAAGCGAAGCTTGTGGTCTTGCCATCTCTGTGAATTTATTAGTAACGAAAAATTATAGCTAAATCCCACCGCTGTCACCCGTTTGTTACGGGTTTACGCGTGTCATGTCCTCACATGGAGCGTAATACTTGTTTGGGTTTGTGGATTGGTCAAAACGTTCACCGTATGAGGGTGATACGTTGTTGACAACGAATCCGACAGGATTGGAACCTTCGGCGTACGTGGTATATACGCCGTTCTCCAAAGGATGGAAAAGGTTGGAGGTTCAACGCGTGTGGTTAACACGTCGTTGGAAAGGTTTGTGGTGGACCGGTCAGAACACTCAACGCATGTGGTTCTACGTCGTTCTCCGACAAGTCCGATAGGATTGGAACCGTCGGCGTACGTGGTATATACGCCGTTCTCCGAAGGATGGACAAGGTTGGGTGTATGGTAAACGACAAGAGGTTGGTGGACCGGTCAGAACATTCAACGTACGTGGTATATACGTCGTTCCCCAACAAGTCCGACGGGATTGGAACCGTCGGCGTACGTGGTATATACGCCGTTCTCCGAAGGATGGAAAAGGTTGGAGGTTCAACGTATACGTTGACGGTGTGGGGTGGTGGACCGGTCAGAACGTTCAACGCATGTGGTTCTACGTCGTTCTCCGACAAGTCCGATAGGATTGGAACCGTCGGCGTACGTGGTATATACGCCGTTCTCCAAAGGATGGACAAGGTTTGGTGATGGTGAGGACAGTACGTACCGTAGTGTCCGATATACCTCGAGCGGTTAAGATATATCCTTTGTGAGTCTAGCTATTTCGTTACTAATGTTACGAGGAGATGGTTAATTGAATATAGGCTAAGCAATTCTACAACAGCTAT
>NW_017103731.1:0-707 GCF_001263275.1 Habropoda laboriosa
CTGGACGTGGCGTCGAATTTTCGAACTACGATGTGGGGGAAAATACTGATAATTAATTATTTCGACGTTAATAAGAAATCCTAAAACTAAATGTGACCAACGAAATCTTACCATTTCTTGATACCGAATACAAAGGTGTACTTTGTTTTTTCAATAGCTCTGTTACGGGTTTACGCGGTATTGTCCGCACATGGAGCGTAAAACTTGTTTGGGTTTGTGGTTCGGTCAAAACGTTCACCGTATGAGGGTGATACGTGGTTGACAACGAATCCCACAGGATTGGAACCGTCGGCGTACGTTGTATATACGCCGTTCTCCATAGGATGGAAAAGGTTGGAGGTTCAATGTATACGTTGACGGTGTGGGGTGGTGGACCGGTCAGAACGTTTAACGCATGTGGTTCTACGTCGTTCTCCAACAAGTCCGATAGAATTGGAACCGTCGTCGTACGTGGTATATACGCCGTTCTCCAAAGGATGGAAAAGGTTGGAGGTTCAACGTGTGTTGTTAACACGTCGTTGACAAGGTTTGGGGTGGACCTGTCAGAACATTCAATGCATGTGGTTCTACGTCGTTCTCCAACAAGTCCGATAGAATTGGAACAGTCGTCGTACGTGGTATATACGCCGTTCTCCAAAGGATGTAAAAGGTTGGAGGTTCAATGTATACGTTGACGGTGTGGGGTGGTGGACCGGTCAGAACGTTTA
>NW_017103732.1:0-759 GCF_001263275.1 Habropoda laboriosa
AGAATGCATAGTAGAATCGTAAGTCATTTAGAGTATGAATATCTCCGCAGTAAGTTACGTTAATGTCGCGAAGAACTACTATCGCCTACCCGACGTTATATGTGTATATTCCCTTCGTTTAACTAACACGGGAACCGTTTGAGCTATTGAAAAAATAAAACCACACCTTTGGATTCTGTATCAAAAACTGGTTAGATTACGTTTGTCACATTTAGATTTAGGAATGATTTTTGAAGTCGAAATATTTAATTATCTATTTTTTCCCCAGCCATCGTATTTCGAAAATTCGACGCCGATGTCCAGAATGCATAGCAGAATCGTACTCCATTTCCAGTACGAGTATCGTACCGTTACGTTACCCGAAAATCACGAAGAAATACTATCTCCAAGCGCGACGTTAGACGTGTATATTAGCTTCGTTTACCTGTATCACGGGAACCGTTTGAGCTATTGAAAAAACAGACCACACCTTTGTATTCGGTACCAAAAAAAGGTAAGATTTCGTTGGGAACATTTATTTGTTGGAATTATTTCTAACGACGAAATATTTAATTATCTGCATTTTCCACCACATCGTAGTTCGAAAACTGGACGCCGGAGTCCAGTATGCATAGCAGAAACGTACTACCTCCCTTTAGAGTACGAGTATCGTACCGGTACGTTACGTGAAAATCGCAAAGAAATACCATCTCTAATCGTGCCGTTATATGTGTATATTCGCTTCGTTTAACAGTAACACGGAAACCGTTTGAGCTATTG
>NW_017103733.1:0-978 GCF_001263275.1 Habropoda laboriosa
ATTCGCTTCGTTTAACAGTAACACGGGAACCGTTTGCGCTATTGAAAAAACAAACCACATCTTAGCATTCGGTACCAAAATAAGGTAAGATTTCGTTGGGAACATTTATTTGTAGGGAATATTTTAACGCGGAAATATTTAATTAGCTGTATTTTCCCCCACTTCGTAGTTCTAAAACTGGACGCCGGATTCCCGAATGCATAGCAGAAACGTACTCCATTACGAGTACGATTATCGTCCCGGTACGTTACGTGAAAATCGTCATGAAATACTAACTCCATGCGCGACATTAAATGTGTATATTCGCTTCGTATAATGGTAACACGGGAACCTTTTGAGCTATTGAAAAAACATACCCCAACTTTGTATTCAGTACCAAAAAAAGGTAAGGTTTCGTTGGTCACATTTAGTTTGAGGAATTATTATTAACGTCGAAATATTTAATTATCTGTATTTTCCTACACACCGTAGAAATTCGACGCCGACGTCCAGAATGCATAGCAGATCAGACACCATTAGAGTACGAATATCGCTGCAGGATGTTATGTGAAAGTCGCGAAGAACTACTATCGCCTAGCCGACGTTGTATGTGTATATTCTCTTCGTTTAACAGTAACACGGCAACCGTGTGAGATATTGAAGAACCAAGCAGACCATCAAGAAATGTTAATATTTCGTTGGTCACTTTTAGTTTTAGGAATTATTTTTAAAGACGAAATATTTACTTTTCTGTATTTGCCCCCACCCAAGTAGTTCGAAAATTCGACGTCGATGTCCAGAATGCATAGCAGAATCGTACTCCATTTAGAGTACCAGCATCGCACCGGTACGTTACGTGAAAAACGCGAAGATATACTATCTCCAATCGTGACATTATAGGTGTATATTCGCTTCGTATAACCGTATTACGGGAAGCGTTTTAACTATTGAACAAACGAACAACACCTTTGTATTCGGTATCAAAAAAAGGTAGGATTT
>NW_017103734.1:0-744 GCF_001263275.1 Habropoda laboriosa
CGAACTATGATGGTGGGGGAAAATATAGATAATTAAATATTTCGTCGTTAGATATCATTCCAAAAAATAAATGATCCCAACGAAATCTGACCATTTTTTGGTTCCGAATATGAAGGTGCGGTTTTTTTTTCAATAGCTAAGCTGTTCCCGTGTAACAGTTAAACTAAGCGAATATAGACATATAACGTCGCGCTTGGAGGTAGTAGTTCTTCGCGACTTTCACTTCTTCGCGATTTTCACGTAACGTACCGGTACGATACTCGTACTCGAAATGGAGTATGATTCTGCTATGCATTCTGGACATCGGCGCCGAATTTTCGAATTACGATTTTGGGGAAAATACAGATAATTAAATATTTCGACTTTAAATATAATTCGTTCAGCTAATAGTATACAACGAAATCTTACAATTTTCTGATCCCGAATGAAAAGGTGTGGTTTGTTTTTTCAATAGCTCAAACGGTTCCCGTTGTACTGGTAATTGAAGCGTATATACACCTATAACGTCGCGCTTGGAGCTAGTATTTCTTCGCTATTTTCACTTAACGTACCGGTACGATACTCGTACGCAAAATAGAGTATGATTCTGCTATGCATTCTGGACATCGGCGTCGAATTCTCTCTCAACGATGGTGGGGGCAAATACAGATAAATAAATATTTCGACTTTAAAAATAATTCTTAAAACTAAATCTGTCCAACCAAATCTTACCATTTTTTAATAAAGAATACAAATGTGTGCTTG
>NW_017103735.1:0-653 GCF_001263275.1 Habropoda laboriosa
GCATAATCGTACGCCATTTAGAGAATGTGAATCGTCCCAGTATGTTATGCGAAAGTCGCGAAGTACTACTATAACCATATATGGCGTTATTTGTGTATATTCTCTTCGTTTAACAGTAAGACCGGTACCGTTTGAGTTTTGAATAACAAAGCACACCGTTGTCTTCGGTACCAATAAATGGTAAGATTTAGTTGGTCACATTTAGTTTTAGGAATTATTATTAACGTCGAAATATTTACTTATCTGTATTTGCCCCCACCAAAGTAGTTCGAAAATTCGACGCCGATGTCCAGAATGCATACCAGAGGCAGAATCGTACTCCATTTGGAGTGCGAGCAACGTTACGGTACGTTACGTGATATTCGCGAAGAAATACTATCTCCAAGCGCGACGTTATAGGTGTATATACGCTTCGTTGTTTTACAGTAACACCGGAACCGTTTTAGGTAATGACATAACAAACCACAACTTTGTATTCGGTACCAAAAAAAGGTAGGGTTCCGTTGGGAACATTTATTTGTTGGATTTATTTTTAACGTCAAAATATTTAGTGATCTGTATTTGCCCCCACCATCTTAGTCCGAAAATTTGGCGCCGACGTCCAGAATGCATAGCAGAATCGTACTCCATTTCGAGTACGAGTATCGTACCGG
>NW_017103736.1:0-508 GCF_001263275.1 Habropoda laboriosa
AGTGGGGGCAAATTCAGATAATTAAATATTTCGACGATACTAATAATTCTTAATGCTAAATGTGACCAACGAAATCTTACTTTTTGTGATACAGAAAACAAATGTGTGCTTTGTTTTTTCAACAGCTCAAAGGCTGCCTTGTTCCTGTTAAACGAAGCGAATATACACATGTAAGCGATAGTAGTTCCCCGCGATCTTCGCATATCATACTAGAACGATTCTCGTCCTCTACGTAGCGTACGTTTACGCTATGCATTCTGGACATCGGCGTCGAAATCCCGAACTACGATGGTGGGGGAAAATACAGATAATTAAATATTTCGACTTTAGACATAATGGCAACAAATAAATAGACCCAACCATATCTTACCTTTTTTTTGTACCGAATACGAAGGAGTGGTTTGTTTTTCCAATAGCTCAAACAGTTCCCGTGTTTCTGTTAAACAAAGCGAATATACTCATTTAATGTCGCGTGTGGAGATAGTATTTCTTCTCGATTTTCACCTAT
>NW_017103737.1:0-1058 GCF_001263275.1 Habropoda laboriosa
TAAAACACGATTTAGGTGGCGAAACATGGAAAATAAAGAGAAAACAGTCGTTTGTAGTACTGCCAAACGCGGATTGTCGCGCGAAAACTGCTGAATTTCAGTTTATATTCGTCATAACACGATTATCGTGGCGAAACATACAAAATCAAAAGAAAACACTCGATTGCAGTACTGCAAAACGTCTTGACAGCGAGGAAACAGCAGTATTACAATTTATATTCGTTAAACCACGGTTTACGTGGCGAAACATGGAAAATAAAGAGAAAAGAGTCATAATGCAGAACTGCAAAATGTCTTTACCGCGAGGAAACAGCAGAATTACAATTTATATTCGTTAAAACACGGTTTACGCGGCGAAACATGGAAAATAAAGAGAAAACAGTCGTTTGTAGTACTGCAAAACGCGAGTTGGCGCGGGAAAACAGCAGTATTACAGTCTATATTCGTTAAAACACGTTTTACATGGCGAAACACGCAAAATAAAGCGAAAACATTCGTCTGCAGAACTGCAAAACGTGGATTGTCTCGAGAAAACAGCAATATTTCAGTTTATATTCCTTAGAACTCGTTTTACTTGGCGAAACATGGAAAATAAAGAGAAATCAGTCGTCTGTAGTTCTGCAAAACGTGGGTTGTCGCGGGAAAACAGCAGTATTACAGTTTATATTCGTTCAAACACGATTAACGTGGCGAAACATGCAAAATAAAAAGAAAACAGTCGTTTGTAGTACTGCAAAACGAGGGTTGCCGCGGGAGAACAGCAGTATTATAGTTTATCTTCGTTAAAACGCGTTTTTCTTGGCGGGACATGCAAAATAAAGAGGAAACAGTCATTTTGAAGTACTGCAAAACGTGCGCTGTCGAGAGAAAACAGCAGTATTACAGTTTATCTTCGTTAAATAGCGTTTTCCGTGGCGAAACATGCAAAATAAAGAGAAAACAGTCGTTTGTAGCACTGCAATGCGTGGGTTGTCGCGGGAAAACTGCAGTATTATAGTTTATCTTCGTTAAATCGCGTTTTACGTGGCGAAACATACAAAATCAAAAGAAAACACTCG
>NW_017103738.1:0-3413 GCF_001263275.1 Habropoda laboriosa
GCACCTGGGTGACGCGATATGTGAGCCGCCCCTTGCCGCGGTCCACCCACTCGTCGAAAGACGGGTGAACCGTCCGCACGGCGCGCTGGCCTACCATCCTGGCCAAGTGGTCTTTCCACTTGGCCAGCGCGCCTTATCGGGGCTGGCGCCTCAACACCTCGACCTCTGACGCCGACGGGATCGCCCCGCCCCGGCGGAGTTCGCGGAGACGCCCATACACTTGGGTGTCTACTTGGCCGTCCCCCTCCGCCAGGAGCTCGAACGGGGCGAATTCCGCCAGCGCCATCGCCGCCTCGTGGGAGATCGTGCGGAATCCCCGGACGATCCTGATGGCCATCACACGCTGAAGTCGGCGGACCTTGGTCAAGCTCCGCTACTGGCCATCAGGTCGCCCGCCCACACAGGTGATCCGTAAAGGGTCATACTCCGCACGACCCCCTCGTAGATACGGCGAACCCACTCGTTAGGTCCCCCGAGATTAGGTAGGAGGCGGCACAATGCGGTCGCCGCCCTTTCAACTCGGGGGACCAAAAGGTCGAAGTGGTCTTCGAAGCATCAGCGGCCGGCCAGGTGGAGGCCGCGATGAGTCCGGGTTTTGCAGCCGTAGGAGACGGACGTGTCGGATGGAGCTCCCAACAAAGTCCAACCGACGGACGGTAAAGGTGAGAGCAAATGCACCGGAAATGCACTTGAGAAGTGCACTAGCACGCCACGGAACAGGGGCCAGAAAATCCGGGAAAACAGTGGAACCCTCGACGAGTAAATAGCGGAAAATAGTGTCGCCGTGGTACAATGACGGAACTTGGCGCATGTCGCCAGTACCATGGGCGGAAGTCAAACGAGGTTTCTCGGGCTCGATAGATGTGTGAAACGTTTCAGTGTATCGTAAATGAGTGTTCCGAACGAAAAGTGTGCGATGAGAGTGGGTGTAGGAGGCTGCGGTGCCGAAAAGCCCTACCTTTCTGCTTCTTCTCCTCTTCTTCTTCGGTAACCGGCGATGGCGGAAGGTACCATAGGAGACATGGCGTGGCGGTCGTTTTCCCGCGGGGAGGTTTCTAGCGCCTCACCCGGTTATTCGTACTGCTGCGGGACGCACCAACAGCTTGTCCAGGAAATGTAGGTGACGCTACACTGCACGAAAAAGACGTAAAGACACGAAAAGCACAAAATTGCACGCTAGAAGCGACGAGAAGGAGGAAGAACTGGGCGCCACCTATATCCGGAAGGAGACGGGTGGCGCCATCCAGTTCGATGCGTTATAGGATTTGCTGCCTCCTACGAAATGGCTAGCGCCATCTCGCGGAGCGAGCGCGAGGCAAAATATGACGTCATCCGTGAGCGGGAAAAGACGAACGCAGTAGCAGTATAGGGACAGTTACGGTAGACAAGAATAGACGGTATTTGTGTACATATGTTAAGAATATGTGGTGTGACATTCAGAACGGGGGCTAAGATATTAAAAACGATAAAATAAGCCCATTAAAGACGGTACGCCACGGGAAATAAAACTGATTCGCTATTAGAAGATTATCCCGTTTATGGGACGGCTTGCGCTATCTACTGGTACGGGCGGGAAAGCAAGGCGAAGATCGTAGCGCCCTCCCAGAATCACTGCTGACGTCGGAGCGCGCGAAATATGAAGGGTAAATAGACACGAAAAGCGGTATATATAGTACTGTTAAATGTTCGTATTGTAAACGTGTGTGGACAAACCTGCAAGGACGGGGTTAAAACTTTATTATCCCAAAGCAAAAGTACATCAAGATTAATCAGGAGAGGCGGTATGCCGCGAGAGTGGCCCGATAACGATATGCGCGACAAAACTCGCGAGGAAAAAAGGCGTTAATAAGATTGAAACGGACGAATGCATAACCATGGCCTGGAGCAAAGAAACCCAACGCCACGGAACGTGACTGAGAGCGACGCGGGTGGAAAAGCCTGCGAGCTTAGAGTTAGAGCCTAGACTGAAGTTAAAATTTAAAGTAAAAGTTAAAGTAAAATTAAAATTAAGAGTAGTAACAGCAAACCCTAGAGCGGAAATACATAACGAAGTTCGGAGCGAATAAACGCTGCATCACGCAAACGTTATTCAATAGCGACGAACGCGTTAAATTTCCGAGATGAAAGCTCGCGATAAAATTCCGTGAGGTAAAAATCTCTATAGGTTAAAACTCGAACATAGCTATACGCCTAGTGAAGTCGTAGTTGAACTCTTATTAAAAATCTTTGCTATGGAATTTTCGTTAACATAAAATATAACCGAATCTTAAAATAACGTATAATTTAATTTAAGTGTTTTAAAATAACGGGGAAAACGAAATTGTCGTTAAAAATATTTCTAAGGAACTTTCATTAACGTAAGAGACAAATAAACGAGTTTTAAAATAACTTATACGCTAATTTAAGTGTTTAAAAATCACGGTGAAAAACGGAAATATAACTGATGACTAGCAAAAAGGCGTTATGTCACGCTACTTAAATATTGTTATCGTTAAAGTTATTAGCTGTATAGCGAATTCTCAGTAAACGAAATAGACGAAAACGGGATGGCTGGTGCCATCTCGCGGGCACAAGAAAAGGTGTTTTGCTGGCTGGAGGTTCCCCCGGAGCCATCTAGCGGATGGGCTCCGAACGGAGGCGAGGGTACAGCAGATACCTGAAAGAAAAGATAAATTAAAATAAAATCGGAAATAAGATGTAAAGAAAAACGACAGGGTAAACGGGGAGAGATTTTATCTCTGCCCCGCGCGTCGTACCGTGCATGTTTTTCTTGTGTATCGTGTTGTGTGTTGTCCTGGACTGATTTTTTTGTTGACGACCAGGCGAACACTTAAAAAATTATTATGGATAGTACAACGAAAGGACGGGAGTTTACGGTGCAGGGGGCTTCAAATCCCCCAATACCCGCCGATGTGGGTGGTGAGCGAACGGGCTCCCCCCGGCGGTCATCCAGCGACCGTTCCGCGCAGTTGGTGTCAGCCCAGACTACTGCGCAGAAAGCTACTGAAACTGCAATGGAAAATGGAAAGGAAGAGCTCGAAATTTTCGAGCAGAGGCCGCGCCTCCAGCGGTGCGGGGAAAGGGCGAGTCCGCAGGGTGCGACTCCGCCGAAAGCGGAAGATCGAGCTGAGGGAATAACGGCAGGCCGGGCGACCCCGACGATTGTCGAGAATCGCCCGGTCTCAGTGGCAATTACCGAGACGCCCAATGGGAGAACGCAGGGGAGAAAGCATACAATAAATTCCTCCTGCGCAAACTCGGTAAGCTGAAGCAGGTAATGGAGGCGGCGTTGACCGCTAATAAAAGGAATAGAGCTTACATCGACGGTAACAGGAATCCGGGAGACCGGGTCCTCCTTGGCGCGAAGAAGATATTGGAGCAGGTCGACGGCAGGACCAGGGAGGAGGACCTAC
>NW_017103739.1:0-2220 GCF_001263275.1 Habropoda laboriosa
CTTCGTTTAACAGTAACAGGGCAACGTTTGAGCTATTGACAAAACAAAGCACACCTTTGTATTTGGTATCAGGAAATGGTAATATTTCGTTGGTCACTTTTAGTTTTAGGAATTATTTTTAAAGACGAAATATTTACTTTTCTGTATTTGCCCCAACAAAGTAGTTCGAAAATTCGACGCCGATGTCCAGCATGCATAGCAGAATCATACTCTATTTTGAGTAAGAGTATCGTACTGGTACGTTACCTGAAAATCGCGAAGAACTACTATCACCTAGCCGACGTTATATTTGTATATTCCCTTCGTTTAACAGTAACATGGGAACTGTTTGAGCTATTGAAAAAACAAACCACAAATTTGTATTCGGTACCAAAAAAAGTTAAGGTTTCGTTGGAAGATTTCGTTGGTCACATTTAGTTTTAGCTATTATTTTTATCACGAAATATTTAATTATTTGTTTTTGCCCCTACCATCGTAGAGAGAAAATTCGTCGCCGGCGTCCAATATGCATAGCAGAATCGTACGCCATTTAGAGTACGAATATCGCCGCAGTATGTTATGTTAATGTCGCGAAGAACTACTATCGCCTTGCCGACGTTATATGTGTATATTCGCTTCGTTTAACAGTAACACGGCAACCGTGCGAGATATTGAAGAAACAAGCACACCTTTGTTGGAGCAAAAAATTGTATGATTTATTGTATATATTTAGCTAAAGGAATTATATTTAAAGTCGAAATATTTAGTTACCTGTATTTGCCCCCAACATAGAAATTCGAAAATTCGACGCCGATGTCCGGGATCCATAGCAGAAACGTACTCCAATTATAGTACGAATTTCGCCGCAGTATGTTATGTGAAAATCGCGAAGAACTACTATTGCCTAGCCGACGTTATAGGTGTATATTCCATTCGTTTAACAGTAAAACGGCAACCGTGTGAGACATTGAAGAACCAAGCACACCTTTGTATTCGGTATCAAAAAGAGGTAAGATTTCGTTGGGAATATTTATTTGTAGCAATTATTTTTAAAGACGAAATATTTATTATCTGTATTTGCCCCCACCATCGTAGTTCGAAAATTCGATGCCGAGATCCAGAATGCATAGCAGAAAAGTACTCCATGTAGAGTACGAGCATCGTACCGGTGCGTTACGTGAAAATCGCGATGACTCCATGTAGAGTACGAGCATCGTACCGGGGCGTTACGTGAAAATCGCGATGAACTACTATCACCTAGCCGATATTATATTTGTATATTCGCTTCGATTAACAATAACACAGGAACTGTTTGAGCTATTGAAAACACAAACCTCAAATTTGTTTTCGGTACCAAAAAAAGGTAAGATTTCGTTGGTCTCGTTTAGTTTTAGGAATTATTATTAACGTCGAAATAATTAATTATCTTTATTTTCGCCCACCATCGTAGAGAGAGAATTCGACGCCGATGTCCAGAATGCATAGCAGAATCATACTCCATTTCGAGTACGAGAATCGTACCGGTACGTTACGTGAAAATCGCGAAGAACTACTATCTCCAAGCGCGACGTTATATGTCTATAGTCGCTTGGATTAACAGTAACACGGGAACCGCTTGAACTATGGAAAAAAAACCACACCTTTATATTCGGTACCAAAAAATGGTAAGATTTCGTTTTTATTGTATATATTTAGCTAAAGGAATTATATTTAAAGTCGAAATATTTAGTTACCTGTATTTGCCCCCACCATTGAAATTCGAAAATTCGACGCCGATGTCCGGGATCCATAGCAGAAACGTTCTCCAATTAGAGTACGAATTTCGCCGCAGTATGTTATGTGAAAATCGCGAAGATATACTATAGCCATGAGCGACGTTACATGTGTATATTCGCTTCGTTTAACAGTAACACGGCACCCGTGTATGATATTGATGAACCAAGCACACATTTGTAATCGGGATCAAAAAATTATAAGATTAGGTTGTATACATTTAGCTGAAGCAATTATTTTTAAAACCGAAATTTTTAGTTATCAGTATTTGCCCCCACAATCGTCGTTCGAAAATTCGGCGCCGATGTCCAGAATGCATAGCAGAATAGTACTCCATGTAGAGTACGAGCATCGTACCGGTGCGTTACGTGAAAAACGCGATGAACTACTATCACCTAGCCGATGTTATATTTGTATATTCGCTTCGATTAACAATAACACAGGAACTGTTTGAGCTATTGAAAACAC
>NW_017103740.1:0-231 GCF_001263275.1 Habropoda laboriosa
CCCCTTGAGATAGAGTAAACGAACGCACTTCGGTCTCATGGGAAAATTAGGGCCCCCACCACCTAATAATACAAATTTAGGAGTATATAAGGGAATGATTTTCGGGGCTCAGGGGCAGTCACAGTTCAGAGATACCCTGAACGTTAAAGTAGCACAGTATCTGTATTGTCATCGTTCGACACGAGCAAGATCGGACTCAATTCCCTTTCGAGCAACCCAGTATTATACCAA
>NW_017103741.1:0-706 GCF_001263275.1 Habropoda laboriosa
AACGTGTGAGATAATGAAATAACAAACCACAACTTTGTATTCGGTACCAAAAAAAGGTAGGGTCTCGTTGGGAACATTCATTTGTTGGAATTATTTGGAACGACGAAATATTTAATTATCTGTATTTTCGCCAAACATCGTATTTCGAAAATTCGACGCCGACGTCCAGAATGCATAGCAGAATCGTACGCCTTTAGGAGTACGAGAATCGCCCAAGTATCTTATGTGAAAATCGCGAATAAATACTATCACCAAGCCGACGATATATTTTTCTATTCACTTCGTTTAGCATCAACACGGCAACAGTGTAAGATATTGAAAAAACAAACCACTCCATCGTATTCGGTACCAAAAAAAGGTAAGATTTGGTTGGGTCTATTTATTTGTTGGCATTTTGTCTAAAGTCGAAATATTCAATTATCTGTAATTTCCCCCACCATCTTAGTTCGGATGTTCGACGCCGATGTCCAGAATGTATAGCAGAAACGTACGCCATTTAGAGGACGAGTATCGTCTCAGTATGATATGCGAAGTTCGCGGAGAACTACTATGACCATGTGCGACGTTTTATGTGTAGATTCGCTTCATTAACAGTAGCACGGGAACCATTTGTGCTATTGAAAAAACAAAACACACCTTCGTTTTCGGTACCAAAAAAAGATAAGATTTCGTTGGGAACATTTATTTGTGTGAATTATTTCTAACG
>NW_017103742.1:0-490 GCF_001263275.1 Habropoda laboriosa
TAAAGATGTGGTTTGTTATTTCAATAGCTCAAACGGTTCCCGTGTTACTGTTAAACGAAGCGATTATACAAATATAACGCGGCTCGGTAATAGTAGGTCTTCGCGACTTTCACATTTCATACAGCGGTGACATTCATACTCTAAATGGCGTACGATTCTGCTATGCATTCTGGACGTCGGCGTCGAATTTTCGAACTACGATGGTGTAGGAACATAGAGATAATTAAATATTCCGACGTTGAAGATAATTCCTAAAACAAAATGTGACCAACGAAGTCTTACCTTACTTTGGTACCGAATACAAATTTGTGGTTAATTTTTTCAATAGCTCAAACGGTTCCCGTGTTACTTGTAAACGAATCGAATATACACTTATAACGTCTCGCTTGGAGATAGTATTTCTTGTCGATTTTCACCTTACGTACCTGGACGATAATCGTACTCCTAATGGAGTACGTTTCTACCATGCACTCTGGACTCCGGCGTCCAG
>NW_017103743.1:0-234 GCF_001263275.1 Habropoda laboriosa
GACGACGTTACATTTGTATATTCGCTTCGTTTAGCAGTAACACGTTAACTGTTTGAGCTAGTGAAAAAACACACCATAATTAGTATTCGGTAACAAAAAAAGGTAAAATTTCATTGGTCACATATAGTTTTAGCAATTATTTAACGTCGAAATATTTAATTATCTGTATTATCCCCCTCATCATTGTTTTAAAATCCGACGCCGGCGGCCAATATGCATAGCAGAACCGTACGC
>NW_017103744.1:0-299 GCF_001263275.1 Habropoda laboriosa
ATCATTTCCTTTGCATTCGGAACCAAAAAAAGGTAAGATTTCTTTGGGAACAATTATTTGTAGCGAATATTTTTAAAGACGAATTATTTAATTATCTGTATTTGCCCCCATCATCGTAGAGAGAAAATTCGACGCCACGTCCAGAATGCATAGCAGATCTGTACTCCATTTAGAGTTCGCGTATCGTACCTGTACGTTACGTGAAAATCGCGAAGAAATACTATCTCCAAGCACGTCGTTATAGGTGTATATTAGCTTCGTTTAACCGTAACACGGGAACCGTTTGAGCTATTGTCAAA
>NW_017103745.1:0-2599 GCF_001263275.1 Habropoda laboriosa
CGGTTGCCGTGTTACTGTTAAACGAAGAGATTATACACCTATTACGTCGCGCTTGGAGATAGTTTTTCCTCGCGATTTACACGTACGTACCGGTACGATTTGGGCTCTCGAAATGTAGTATGATTCTGCTATGCATTCTGGAATCCGCCGTCGAATTTTCGATCAACGATGTGGGGGAAAATACAGATAATTATATATTGCGTCTTTAAAAATATTCCCTACAAATAAATGTTCCCAATGAAATCTTACCTTTTTTTGATACCATAACGTCGTATAGGTGACAGTAGTTCTTCGCGATTTTCACATAACATACTGCGGCGATACTCGTACTCTAAAAGGCGTGATTCTGCTATGCATTCTGGACACCGGCGTCGAATTTTCGAACTACGATTTTGAGGGCAAATACAGATAATTAAATATTTGGACTAAAAATATAATTCCTTCAGCTAAATGTATCCTGCGAAATCTTACAATTTTTTGATCCCGAAGATAAAGCTGTGTTTTGTTTTTTCAATATCTCACACGGTTGCCGTGTTACTGTTAAACGAAGCGAATATACACCTATAACGTCGGCAAGGCGATAGTAGTTCTTCGCGACTGTCACATAACATACTGCGACGATATTCGTACTCTAAATGGTGTTTGATTCTGCTATGCATTCTGGACATCGGAGTCGAATTTACGGGCTACGATAGTGTGTCAAATACAGATAATTAATTATATCGACTTTCAAAATAATTCCTACGACTGAATGTTCCCAACGAAAGCTTACCTTTTTCTGGTACCGAATGCGAAGGTGTGGTTTTATTTTTTCAATAGCTCAAACGGTTCCCGTGTTTCTGTTAAACAAACCGAATATACACATATAACGTCGTATAGGTGATAGTAGTTCTTCGCGATTTTCACATAACATACTGCGGCGATACTCGTTCTCTATATGGCGTACGATTCTGCTATGCATTCTGGACTCGGGCGTCCAATTTTCGAACTACGATGTGGGGGAAAATACAGATAACTAAATATTTCGACTTTAAAAATAATTACTAAGACTTAATGTGACCAACGAAATCTTACCAGTTTTTAATAACGAATACAAATGTATGCTTGTTTCTTCAATATCTAACACGGCTGCCGTGTTACTGTTAAACGAAGTGTATATACACCTATAACGTCGGCTAGGAGATAGTAGTTCTTCGCAACATTAACCTAACTTTATGCGGTGATATTCGTACTCTCATGGTGTTTGATTCCGCTATGCATTCTGGACGTGGCGTCGAATTTTCGAACTACGCTGGTGGGGGAAAATGCAAATAATTAATTACTTCGACGTTAATATACATTCCTAAATGTAAATGTGCCCAACGTAATCTTACCATTTTCTGATACCGAATACAAAGGTGTGCTTTGTTATTGAATGCTCAAACGGTTCCGGTCTTACCGTTAAACGAAGCGAATATACACATATAACGTCGCACATGGTTAAAGTATTACTTCGCGACCTTCGCATATCATACTGGGACGATTCACGTTCTCTAAATCGCCTTCGGTTCTGCTATGAAAATGGGAAATCGGCGTCGAAATTCCGAACTACGATGGTGGGGGAAAATACAGATAACTATATATTTCGACTTTAAAAATAATTCCTAAATCTAAATGTGACCAAGGATATATTACCATTTTTTGGTACTCGAATACAAAGGTGTGGTATGTTATTCAAAGCTCAAACGTTTCCGGTCTTACTGTTAAGCGAAGCGAATATACAATTATAGCGTCGCACATGGTTATAGTATTTGTTCGCGACCTTCGCACATCATACTGGTGCGATTCACGTCCTCTAAATGGCGCACGGTTCTGCTATGCATTCTGGACGCCGGCGTCTAATTTTCTCTCTACGATGGTGGGGGCAATTACAGATAACTATATATTTCGACGTTAAAATTGGTTTCTATAGCTAAATGTGACAAAGAAATCTTACCATTTTTTGACGCAGAATACATGGTTGTGCTGTGTTATTCAGAGCTCATACGGTTCCGGTGTTACTGTTAAACAAAGCGAATATACACCCATAACGTGGGCTAGGCGATAGTAGTTCTTCGCGCCTTTCACATAACTTACGGCGGCGATATTCGTACTCTAAATGGTTTTGATTCTGCTATGCATTCTGGACGTCGGCGTCTAATTTTCGAATTACGATGGTGGGCGAAAATACAGATAATTAAATATTTCGGCGTTAATATTAATTCCTAAATCTAAATGTTCCCAACGAAATCTTACCTTTTTTTGTTACCGAATACAAAGGTCTGGTTTGTTATTCAAAGCTAAAACGGTTCCGTTCTTACTGTTAAACCAAGCGAATATACACATATAACGTCATACTTAGAGATGTTATTTCTTCGCGATTTTCACGTTACGTACCGATTCGGTACTCATACTTTAAATGGAGTACATTTCTGCTATGCATTCTGGACAATGGCGTCGAATTTTCGAACAACGATTGTGAGGGCTAATACAGATTATTAAATATATCGACGTTAATTATAATTCCTTCAGCTAAATGTATCCAACGAAATCTTTCAATTTTTTGATCCCGAATATAAAG
>NW_017103746.1:0-960 GCF_001263275.1 Habropoda laboriosa
CGGCAACCGTGTGAGATATTGAAGAACCAAGCACAATTTCGTATTCGGTACCAAAAAGAGGCATGATTTCGTTGGTCACATTTAGTTTCAGGAATTATTTTTAAATTCGAAATATATAGTTATCTGTAGCTGCCCCCGCCATCGTAGAGAGGTAAAATCGACGCCGATGTCCAGAATGCACAGCAGAATCGTACGCCATTTAGAGAACGACAATTGCCGCAGTATGTTAAGTGAAAGTTGCGAAGATCTACGATCGCCTAGCCGACCTAATAGGCGTATATTCCCTTCGTTTAACAGTAACACGGCAACCGCGTGAAATACTGAAGAACCAAGCACACCTTTGTATTCGTTATTAAAATATGGTAAGATTTCGTTCAGTTTTATGAATTATTTTTAAATTCGAAATATATAGTTATCTGTAGCTGCCCCCACCACCGTATTTCGAAAATTCGACGACGGCGTCCAGAATGCATAGCAGAATCGTACGCCTTTAGGAGTACGAGAATCGCCCAAGTATCTAATGTGAAAATCGCGAATAAATACTAATACCTAGCAGACGTTATATTTGTATATTCGCTTCGTTTAGCAGCAACACTGCAACCGTGTAAGATATTGAAAAAACAAACCACTCCTTCGTATGCCGTACCAAAAAAAGGGAAGTTGTGGTTGGGTCTATTTATTTGTTGCCATTATACCTAAAGTCGAAATATAAAATTGTCTGTATTTTCCCCCACCATCGTAGTTCGGAAATTCGACGCCGATGTCCAGAATGCATAGCAGAGGACGAGAATCGTAGTACGAGTATCGTACCTGTACGTTACGTGAAAATCGCGAAGAAATAATATCTATAATCGTGACGTTATATGTGTATATTCGCTTCGTTTAACAGTAACACGCAAACCGTTTGAGCTATTGAATAAACAATCCACACCTTCGTATTTGGTACCGAAAAAAGGCAAG
>NW_017103747.1:0-239 GCF_001263275.1 Habropoda laboriosa
ATGCGCCCTTTTTCCGACTCGGGTGTCAGAGTATCGCCCTGATGGTGGAATTTCCTGACTTGTACGACTTTCGGTGATCCACGAGGGAAACGTCCACTCCGCCGGGCAACTTAATCGGCCGGCGACTTAATCATTTCGCAAAGCACGAGCTTCAGAAGGAAGCTGATCGAGTCTGCACGAGAACGATCGTGTTTTTTCCCCGGTGTACGAGTTTTGACTTTGGTCTATATACTACGAGT
>NW_017103748.1:0-1179 GCF_001263275.1 Habropoda laboriosa
GTTGGAATTATTTCTAACGACAAAATATTTAATTATTTGTATTTTCCCCCATATCGTAGTTCGGCAATTCAACGCCTGCGTACAGAATGCATAGCAGAACCGTTCGCCATTTATAGTACGAGAATTGCCGCAGTATGTTACGTGAAAGTCGCAGGGAAATACTATCGCCAAGCCAGACGTTATATGTGTATCTTCGCTTCGTGTAACAGTAACACGGGAACCACTTGAGCTATTGAAAGAACAAACCACACCTTTGTATTCGGTACCAAAAAAAGGTAAGATTACATTGGGAACATTTATTTGTTGTAATTATATCCAAAGATGAAATATTTAATTATCTGTATTTTCCCCCACATCGTATTTCGAAAATTCGACAACGGCGACCAGAATGCAAAGCAGAACCGTACGCCATTTAGAGGACACGAATCGTCCCAGTATGATATGCGAAGTTCCCGAAGTACTACTATATCCATGTGCGAAGTTATATGTGTATATTCGCTTCGTATCACAGTAACACCGGAACAGTTTGAGCTTTCAATAACCAAGCACACCTTTATATTCGGGGTTGAAAAATTCTAAGATTTATTGCATCCATTTAGCCGAAGGTATTATTTTTAAAGTCAAAATATTTAGTTATCTGTATTTGCCCCCACCATCTTAGTCAGAAAAGTCGGTGCCGATGTCCAGAATGCATAGCAAAACCGTACGCCAATTAGAGAACGCGAATCGTCCCAGTATGGTATGCGAAGTTCGCGAAGTACTACTATAACCATGTGCGAAGTTATATGTGTACATTCGCTTCGTTTAACTGTAAGACCGGAACCGCTTGAGTTCTGAATAACAAAGCACAACCTTGTATTCGGCATCAAAAAATGGTAAGATTTCTTTGTCACTTTTAGTTTTAGGAATTACTATTGACGTCGATATATTTAATTATCTGTATTTTCCCCCACCATCGAAGTTCGGAAATTCGACGCCGATGTCCAGAATGCATAGCAGAAACGTACGCCATTTAGGGGACGAGAATCGTCACAGTATGATATGCGAAGGTCGTGGAGAACTACTATAACCACGTGCGACGTTATATGATTTCGCTGGTCACATATTGTTTTAGGAATTATTTTTATAGTCGAAATATAATATTATCTGTATTTTCCTTCACCATCGAAGTTCGGAAAT
>NW_017103749.1:0-229 GCF_001263275.1 Habropoda laboriosa
ATAATAGCTTCATCCCTAGTTCGATTTATATTGAATATTTTTACGCGTTTATTTGATACTTCTGCCCGATTATCGTCGTGTGTTTCTTGCAAATTTTCTTATATTATAGAATCGAAAAAGATACGAATTCGCGTTTTATTATATATTTTCTTTCAATTTTTCATTCGCGTTCTATGAAAGTTTAGTTCAATAGTAAAATCAAAAGTAACATAAATTCGCGGTTTCTCCC
>NW_017103750.1:0-256 GCF_001263275.1 Habropoda laboriosa
TGCACACCTTATATTCGGGATCAAAAAATTGTAAGTTTCCGTTGCATACATTAAGCTGAAGGACTTTTATTGAAATTCGAAATATTTAATTATCTGTATATTCCCCCACACCGTAGTTCGACAATACATCGCCGATGTCCTGTATTCATTGCAGAATCGTACTCCATTTAGAGTACGAGTATCGTACCGATAGGTTAAGTGAAAATCGCGAAGAAATACTATCTCCAAGCGCGAGGTTATATGTGTATATTCGCTT
>NW_017103751.1:0-496 GCF_001263275.1 Habropoda laboriosa
ATTTCGTCGTTAGAAATAATTCCAACAAATAAATGTTCCCAACGATATCTTATCTTTTTTTGGGAGCGAACACAAAGGGGTGGTTTGTTATTTCCTTAGCTCAAATGGTTCCCGTGTTACTGTTAAACGAAGCGAATATACACACATAACGTCGGCTAGGCGATAGTATAGTATTTCTTCGCGATTGTCACGTAACTTACCGGTACGAAACACGTTCTCTAAATGGAGTACGATTCTGCTAAGCATTCTGGATATCGGCGTCGAATTTTCGAACGACGATTGTGGGTGCAAATACAGATAATTAAATATTTCGCCGTTAAAAATAATTGCCTCAGCTAAATGTATGCATCGAAATCTTATAATTATTTGATCCCGATTATAATAGTGTTCGTGGTTCTTCAATATCTTACTCGGTTGCCGTGTTGCTGTTAATCGAAGCGAATATACAAATACATCGTCGGCTAGGTGATAGTATTTCTTCGCTACTTTTACGTAA
>NW_017103752.1:0-319 GCF_001263275.1 Habropoda laboriosa
TCTGGACTCCGGCGTCCAATTTTCGAACAACGATGGTGGGGGAAGATACAGATAATTAAATATTTCGACGTTAATAATGATTCCTAAAACTAAATGTGACAAAGAAATCTTACCATTTTTTGATGCCGAATATAAGGTTGTGCCTTGTTATTCAGAGCACAAACGGTTCCGGTCTTACTGTTAAACGAAGCGAATATACACATATAATGTCGCACATGGTTATAGTATGTCTTGGCGACTTTCACGTAACGTTCCCCGACGATACTCGTACTCCAAATAGAATATGATTCTGCTATGCATTCTGGACATCGGCGTCGAA
>NW_017103753.1:0-2635 GCF_001263275.1 Habropoda laboriosa
CTTACCTTTTCTTACTACCGAATACAAAGGTGTGCTTGGTTCCTCAATATCTCACACGGTTGTTCTGTTACCGTTAAACGAAGCGAATATACACATATAACGTCGCGATTGGAGATTATATTTCTTCGAGATTTTTACGTAACGTACCAGTACGATAATCGTACTCTAAATAGAATACGTTTCTGCTATGCATTCTGGACGTCGGCGCAGAATTTTCGAAGTACGTTGGTGGGGGCAAATACAGATATTTAAATATTTCGTCTTTAGACATAATGGCAACAAATAAATAGACCCAACCAAACCTTACCTTTTTTTGGTTCCGTATACGAAGGAGTGGTTTGTTTTTGCAATATCTTACACGGTTGCCGTGTTGCTGCTAAACGAAGCGAATAGACAAATATACCGTCGGCTAGGTGATAGTATTTATTAGCGATTTTCACGTAACGTACCGGTGCGATACTCGTACTCTAAATGGAGTACATTTCTGCTATGCATTCTGGACATCGGCGTCAAATTTCCGAACTACGATGATGGGGGCAAAAACATATAACTAAATATTGCGACTTTAAAAATATTCCCTACAAATAAATGTTCCCAACGAAATCTTACCCTATTTTGATACAGAATACAAAGGTGTGCTTTGTTATACAAACCTCAAACGGTGCCGATGTTACTGTTAAACGAAGCGAATATACACATATAACGTCGTACATGGTTATGGTAGTTCTCCGCGATCTTCGCATATTATACTGGGACGATTCTCGTTCTCTAAATGGCCTATGGTTCTGCTATGCATATTGGACGCCGGCGTGGAATTTTCGAACTACGATGTGGGGGAAAATACAGATAATTAAATATTTCGACTATAGACATAATTGCAACAAATAAATAGACCCAACCAAATCTGACCTTTTTTTGGTACCGAATAAATAGATTGGGTTTGATATTTCAATAGCTTTTCGGTTGCCGTGTTACTGTTAAACGAAGCGAAAATACACATATAACGTCTCGCTTGGAGATAGTATTTCTTGGCGATTTTCACGTAACGTATCGGTACGACTATCGTACTCGAAATGGAGTACGATTCTGCTATGCATTCTGGACATCGGCGTCGAATTTTCGTGATACGATGACGGGGGCAAAAACAGATAACTAAATATTGCGACTTTAAAATTATTTCCTACAAATAAATGTTCCCAACGAAATCTAACCTTTTTTTGATATCGAATACAAAGGTGTGCTTTGTTATTCAAAGCCCAAACGGTTCCGCTGTTACTGTTAAACAAAGGGAATATACTTATATAACGTAGGGCTTGGAGATAGTATTTCTACGCGATTTTCACGTAAAGTTCCGGTACGTTACACGTACTCAAAACAGAGTATGATTCTGCTATGCATTCTGGACATCGGCGTCGAATTTTCGAACTTCTATGGTAGGGGCAAATACAGATAAGTAAATATTTCGACTTTAAATATAATTCCTTCAGCTAAATGTTCCCAACCAAACCTTACCTTTTTTTGGTACGGAATACAAATTTGTGGTTTGTTTTTTCAATAGCTCCAACAGTTCCCAATGTTACTGTTAAACGAAGCGAATATACAAATATAACGTCGGCTAGGTGATAGTAGTTCTTCGCGATTTTCACGTAACGCACCGGTACGATACTCGTACTCTAAATGGAGTACGATTCTGCTATGAATTCTGGACATCGGCGCCGATTTTTCGAACTACTTTGGTGGGGGCAAATACAGATAACTGAATATTTCGTCTTTAGAAATAATTCCAACAAATAAATGCTCCCAACGAAATCTTGTCTTTTTTTGGTACCGAATACAAAGGTGTGGTTTGTTATTTCAATAGCTCAAACGGTTCACGTGTTACTGTTAAACGAAGCGAATATACACACATATCGTTGCACGTAGTTATGGCATTTCCTCGCGAACTTCGCATATCATACTGGGACGATTATCGTCCTCTAAAGGGCGTACGGTTCTGCTATGCATTCTGGATTCCGGCGTCGAATTTACGAATTACGATGTGGGGGAAAATACAGATAATTAAATATTTCGACGTTAATAATAATTCCTAAAACTAAATGTAACCAACGAAATCTAACCTTTTTTTGGTACCGAATACGAATTTCTGGTTTGTTTTTTCAAGCGCCGAATTTTCGAACTCCGATGGTGGTGGAAAATACAGATAATTAATTATTTCGACGTTAATAATAATTCCTAGAACTAAATGTGACCAACGAAATCTTACCGTTTGTTGCTACCAAATACAAAGTTGTGGTTTGTTTTTTCTATAGCTGAAACGGTCCCGGTGTTACCATTAAACAAAGCGAATGTCCACATATATCGTCGCGCATGGAGATAGCATATCTTCGCGATTTTCACGTAACGTACCGGTACGATACTCGTACTCTCAATGGAGAATGATTCTGCAATGCATTCTGGACTTCGGCGCCCAAGTTACGAACGACGATTGTGGGGGCAAATACAGATAATTAAATATTTTGACTTTTAAAATAATTCCTACAGCTAAATGTATACCATAAATCTTACAATTTTCCGACCCCGAATATAAAGGTGTGCTATGTTATTCAAAGCTCAAACGGTTCCGGTGTAACTGTTA
>NW_017103754.1:0-256 GCF_001263275.1 Habropoda laboriosa
TGTTTTCAATACAGCGATACGTGGTTTGTCGCGAGAAAACAGCAGTATTTCATTTTATATTCGGTAAAACACGTTTTAAGTGGCGTAACCTGCATAATAAAGAGAAAACAGATGCATGCAGTACTGCGATACGTGGTTTGTGCCGAGATGAAAGCAGTATTTCAGATTATATTCGTTAAAACGCGTTTTACGAGGGGAAACATGCAAAATAACGAGAAACCAGTCGTGTGCAGTAATGCAAAACGTGGTTTGTCTT
>NW_017103755.1:0-570 GCF_001263275.1 Habropoda laboriosa
AAGGAATTATTTTTAAAGTCGAAGGATTTAATTATCTGTATTTTCGCCAAACATCGTATTTCGCAAATTCGGCGCCGGTGTCCAGAATGCATAGCAGAAACGTACGCCATTTAGAGGACGCGAATCGTCCCTGTATGATATGCGAAGGTCGCGGAGAACTATAATAACCATGTGCGTCGTTATATGTGTTTATTCGCTTCGTTTAACGGTAACATCGGCACCGTTTGAGGTTTGTATAACAAAGCACACCTTTGTATTCGGTATCAAAAAATGGTAAGATTTCGTTGGTTACATTTAGTTCTAGGAATTATTAATAACGTCGATGTATTTAATTATCTGTATTTTCCCCCACCATCGTAGTTCGAAAATTCGATGCCGACGTCCAGAATGCATAGCAGAATCAAATACCATTTAGAGTACGAATATCGCCGCAGCAGTTCGCGGAGAACTGCTATAACCACGTGCGACGTTATTTGTGCATATTCGCATTGTTTAACAGTAACATCGGCACCGTTTGAGGTTTGAATAACAAAGCACACCTTTATATTCGGGGTCGAAAAATTGTAAGAT
>NW_017103755.1:678-986 GCF_001263275.1 Habropoda laboriosa
GTAGCTGAATCGTACTCCATTTAGAGTACGATTATCGTACCAGTACGTTGTGTGATAATCGCGAAGGACTACTACCACCTAGTCGACGTTACATTTGGATATTTGCTTCGTTTAACAGTAACACGGGAACTGTCTGAGCTATTGAAAAACCAACAACATATTTGTATTCGGTACCAAAAAAAAGTAAAATTTCGTTGGTCACATTTAGATTTAGGAATTATTTTTAACGTCGAAATATTTAATTATCTGTATTTTCCCCCACCATCGTAGTTCGGAAATTCGACGCCGATGTCTGGAATGCATAGCAG
>NW_017103756.1:0-605 GCF_001263275.1 Habropoda laboriosa
GTTAAAACACGTTTTATGTGGCGGAATATGCAAAATAAACGTGAGACAGTCATTTTGCAGTACAGCAAAACGTCATTGGTGCGAGAAAACAGCAGTATTACAGTTTATATTCGTTAGAACACGATTTACGTGACGAAACATGCAAAATAAAGAGATAACATTCGTTTGCAGTACTGCAAAAATTGGGTTTGTCACGGGAAAAGAGCAGTATTTCAGTTTATATTCGTTAGAACACGATTAACGTGGCGAAACATGCAAAATAAAGAGAAAACAGTCGTTTGTAGTACTGCAAAACGCTGGTTGTCGCACGAAAACAGCAGTATACCAGTTTATATTCGCTAAAACACGATTTACGTGGCGGAACATGCAAAATAAAGAGGAAACAGTCATTTTGCAGTACTGCAAAAGGTGGTTTGTCGCCAGTATACAGCAGTATATCAGTTTATATTCGTTAAAATATTCGTTAGAACACGTTTAATATGGCGAAGCACACAAAATAAAGAGAAAACAGTCATTTTGCAGTTCTGCAAAACGTGGTTTGCCGCGAGTATACGGCAGTATTTCAGTTTATATTCGTTAAATCACGATTAACGTGGCGAAACATG
>NW_017103757.1:0-5377 GCF_001263275.1 Habropoda laboriosa
TACCGAATACGAAGGAGTGGTTTGTTTTTTCAATAGCTCAAACGATTCCGGTGTTTCTGTTAAGCGATGCGAATTTACAAATATAACGTCGCACATGGCTATAGTAATTCTGCGCGACCTTCGCACATCATACTGGGACGATTCTCGTCCTCTAAATGGCGTATGGTTCGGCTATGCATTCTGGACGTCGGCGTCGAATTTTAGAACTACGATGGTGGGGGCAAATACAGATAATTCAGTATTTCGACTTTAAATATAGTTTCTTCAGCTAAATGTATCCAACGAAATATTACCTTTCTTTGGTACCGAATATAAAGTTGTGGTCTGTTATTGCAATAGCTCAAACGGTTCCCATGTTACTGTTAAACAAAGCGAATATACAAATATAACGTCGGCTAGGTGATAGCATATCTTCGCGTTTTTCACGTAACGTACCGGTACGATACTCGTACTCTCAATGGAGTACGATTCTGCTATGCATTCTGGACATCGGCGCCGAATTTTCGAACGACGATTGTGGGGGCAAATACTGATAACTAAAAATTTCGGTTTTAAAAATAATTGCTTCAGCTAAATGTATAGACATATAACGTCGCACTTGGAGATGGTAATTCTGCGCGACCCTCGAAAACATACTGCGACGATTCTCGTCCTGTAAATGGCGTACGGTTCAGTAATGCTTATTGGACGCCGGCGTCGAATTTTCGAACAATGATGTGGGGGAAAATACACATAATTATATATTTCATCGTTAGAAATAATTCCAATAAATAAATGTTCCGAACTAAACCTTACCATTTTTTGGTACCGAATAGAATGGTGTGGTTTGTTCTTTCAATAGCTCAAACGGTTCCCGTGTTTCTGTTAAACGAAGCGAATATACACATATAACGTCACGCTTGGAGATAGTATTTCCTGTCGATTTTCACATAACGTACCGGTACGGTACTCGTACTCTAAATGGAGTACATTTCTGCTATGCATTCTGGACACCGGGGTCGAATTTTCGAACTACGATATGGGGGAAAATACAAATAATTAAATATTTCGTGGTAAAAATAATTGCTAAAACTAAATGTGACCAACGAAATCTTACCTTTTTTATTGGTACCGAATACAAAGTTTGGGTTTGTTATTTCAATAGCTCACACGGTTGCCGTGTTACTGTTAAACGAAGCGAATATACTCCTATTTCGTCGCGCTTGGATATAGTATTTCCTCGCGATTTCTACGTAACGTACCGGTACGATTTGGGCTCTCGAAATGTAGTATGATTCTGCTATGCATTCTGGACGCCGGCGCCGAATTTTCGAACTACGATTTGGGGGAAAATACAGTTAATTAAATATTTCGACTTTAAATATATTTCCTTCAGCTGAATATATCCAACGGAATCTTACCTTTTTTTGGTACCGAATACAAAGGTGTGTTGTGTTTTTTCAATAGATCAAAAGGTCCCGTGTTACTGTTGAACAAAACGAATATACACCTATAACGTCGTCTAGCCGATTGTTGTTCTTCGCGACTTTCACAGAACAGACGGTGGCAATCCTCGTACTCTAAATGGCTTACGATTCTACTTTGCATTCTGGACGACGGTGTCGAATTTTTTGATCTACGATGGTGGGGGCAAATAAAGATAATTAAATATTTCGGCGTAAGATATAATTCCTAAAACTAAATGTGACCAACGAAATCTTATCTTCTTTTGGTACCGAATACAAAGGTATGCTTTGTTATTCAAAGTTCAAACGTTTCCGTTGTTCCTGTTAAACGAAGCAAATATACACATATAACGTCGCACATTGTTATAGAAGTTCTTCGCGACTTTCGCACATCATACTGGGACGATTCACGTCCTCTAAATGGCGAACGATTCTGCTATGTATTCTGGACGACGGCGTCGAATTTTCGAACTACAATGGTGGGGGCAAATACAGACAACAAAATATTTCGACTTTAAAGATAATCCCTACAAGTAAATGTTCCCAACGAAATCTTACCTTTCTTTGATACCGAATACAAAGGTGTGCTTGGTTCTTCAATACCTCACACGGTTGCCGTGTTTCTGTTAAACGAAGGGAATATACACCCATAACATCGGCGAGGCGATAGTTGTCCTTCGCGACATTCTCATAACATACTGCTGCGATATTCGTACTCTAATGGTGATTGATTCTACTATGCATTCTGGACGTGGCGTCGAATTTTCGAACTACGATATTGGGGAAAATACAGATAAGTAATTATTTCGACGTTAATAATAATTCCAAAAGTAAAATGTGACCAACGAAACCATACCTTTTTTTTGGAACCGAATACAAAGTTGTGGTTTGTTTTTTCAGTAGCTCAAACGGTTCCCGTGTTACTGTTAAACGAAGCGACTATACACGTATAACTTCCCTCATGGAGATATTATTTCTTGGCGACTTTCACTTAAGTTACCGGTACGATACCCGTACTCTAATTGGAGTACATTTCTGCTGTGCATTCTGGACAACGGCAACGAATTTTCTCTCTACGATGGAAGGGGCGAATACAGATTATTAAATATTTCAACTTTAATAATATTCCCTACAAATTATTGTTCCCAAATAAATCTTGCCTTTTTTTGGTACCGAATACGAAGGTGTGGATTGTTTTTTCAATAGCTCAAACATTTTCCGTTTTGCGGTCAAACGAAGCGAATATACCCATATTACGTACCTCATGGAGATAGTATTTCTTCGCGATATTCACGTAACGTACCGGTACGAAACTTGTACTCTAAATGGAGTACATTTCTGCTATGCATTCTGGACGACGGCGTCGAATTTTCGAACTACAATGGTGGGGGCAAATACAGACAACAAAATATTTCGACTTTAAAGATAATCCCTACAAGTAAATGTTCCCAACGAAATCTTACCTTTCTTTGATACCGAATACAAAGGTGTGCTTGGTTCTTCAATACCTCACACGGTTGCCGTGTTTCTGTTAAACGAAGGGAATATACACCTATAACATCGGCTAGGCGATAGTTGTCCTTCACGACTTGCACATAACATACTGCGGCAATTGTCATACTCTAAACGGCGTACGATTCTGCAGTGCATTCTGGAGGGCGGCGTCGAATATAAGAACTTCGATGATGTGGGCAATTCCAGATAATTAAACATTTCGACGATAAAAATAATTCCTAAAACTAAATGTGACCAAGGAAATCTTACCATTTTTTGACACCGAATACAATGGTGTGCTTTGTTATTCAATGCTCAAACGGTTCCGGTCTTACTGTTAAACGAAGCGAATATACACATATAACGTCGCACATGGTTAAAGGATTACTTCGCGTCCTTCGCATATCATACTGGGACGATTCACGTCCTCTAAATGGCGCACTGTTCTGCTATGCAATCTGGACGTCGGTGTCGAATTTTCTATCTACGTTGGTGGGGGCAAATACAGGTAACCAAATATTTCGACGATAAAAGTAATTCCTAAATCTAAATGTGGCCAACGAAAGCTTACCATTTTCCATTCCAAATACAAGGGTGAGGTTTGTTCTTTCAAAATCTCACACGTGTGCTGTGATACCGTTAAACGAAGCGAATATAGACCAATAACGTCGGCTAAGCGATTGTAGTTCTTCGCGACATTCACATAACATACTGCTGCGATATTCGTACTCTAATGGTGATTGATTCTACTATGCTTTCTGGACGTGGCGTCGAATTTTCGAACTACGATGTTGGGGAAAATACAGATAATTAATTATTTCGACGTTAATAATAATTCCTAAAACTAAATGTGCCCAACGAAATCTTACCATTTTCCATTCCGAATACAAAGGTGTGGTTTGTTCTTTCAATATCTCACACGTGTGCTGTGATACTGTTAAACGAAGCATATATACACCTATAACGTCGGCTAGGCGATTGTAGTTCTTCGCGACATTCACATAACATACTGCTGCGATATTCGTACTCTAATGGTGAATGATTCTACTATGCATTCTGGACGTGGCGTCGAATTTTCGAACTACGATGTTGGGGAAAATACAGATAATTAATTATTTCGACGTTAATAATAATTCCTAAAACTAAATGTGCCCAACGAAATCTTACCATTTTCCTTTCCGTATACAAAGGTGTGGTTTTTTCTTTCAATATCTCACACGTGTGCTGTGATTCTGTTAAACGAAGCATATATACACCTATAACGTCGGCTAGGCGATTGTAGTTCTTCGCGACATTCACATAACATACTGCTGCGATATTCGTACTCTAATGGTGATTGAATCTACTATGCATTCTGGACGTGGCGTCGAATTTTCGAACTACGATGATGGGGAAAATACGGATAATGAATTTTCTCGACGTTAATAATAATTGCTGAAACTAAATGTTCCCAACGAAATCTTACCTTTTTTTGGTACTGAATACGAAGGTGAGATTTGTTTTTTCAAAAGCTCAAATGGTTCCCGTGTTACTGTTAAACGAAGCGAATTTACACATATAACGTCGCACATGGAGATAGCATTTCTTCGCGATTTTCACGTAACGTACAGGTACGATACTCGTACTCGAAATGTAGTACGATTCTGTTATGCATTCTGGACTCCGGCGTCGAATTTTCGAACTACGATGTGGGAGAATCAACAGATAATTAAATATTCCGACGTAAAAATAATTGCTTAAATTTTCTGTGACCAAAGAAATCTTAGCTTTTTTTGGTACCCAATGCAATATTTGGGTTTGTTATTTCAATAGCTCACACGGTTGCCGTGTTACTGTTAAACGAAACGAAAATACACCTATAATGTCGGCTAGGCGATGGTAGTCCTTCGACGTAACGTACCGGTACGATACTCGTACTCTAAATCGAGTACATTTCTGCTATGACTTCTGGACATCGGCGTCGAATTTTCGAAAACCGATGGTGGGGGCAAATACAGATAACTAAATATTTCGACGTGACAAATGATTCCTAAAACTAAATGTGACGAACGAAATCTTACCATTTTTTGATACAGAATATAAAGGTGTGCTTGGTTCTTCAATATCTCACACGGTTGCCGTGTAACTGTTAAACGAAGGAAATATACACCTATAACGTCGGCTATGCGATAGTAGTTCTTCGCGACTTTCACATAACATACTGAGGCGATATACGTACTCTTTTGAATCCGCTAAGCATTCTGGACGTGGCGTCGAATTTTCGAACTACGCTGGTGGGGGAATATACAGATAATTAAATACTTCGACGTTAATATAAATTCCTAAAGGTAAATGTGACCAACGAATTCTTACCATTTTTTGATACCGAATACTCAGGTGTGGATTGTTTTTTCAATAGATCAAACGGTTCCCGTGTTACTGTTAAACGAAGAGTATAT
>NW_017103758.1:0-463 GCF_001263275.1 Habropoda laboriosa
TAGAATCGGCCCTACATTTGACTGACACTTGTAGAATCGGCCCTACATTTGACTGACACTTGTTGAATCGGCCCTACATTTTTTTTTCCGTGGAGGTAGGCCGACATTAAATTAATTACTCAATAAGTATTAATAAGTAAATGTTTCATCATTTTCATCAGAAAAATCTCACCAACATGTTAAAAAAAATTTCAGATGAAAAAAAGTAAAATAAAAGAAATTATATTTTCCTATTATAAATTGTCGAGCCGTGAAATCTCGTAAAAGAAACCGAGTGGTGTAGCGTTACACGCTTGACTGACAAGGATAACATAGGCGTAGGACCATCTATACTGACACTTGTAGAATCCAAACTGGGTGACACTTGTAGAGACATTACTGTATTGCATTGAGGAAAAGCTTCTTTTACAAAGAAAGACGAACTGAACTTAAAAGAGAACACAGACGATAATGTTTAGTAAAC
>NW_017103759.1:0-231 GCF_001263275.1 Habropoda laboriosa
ATTCCGACTTTTAAAATATTCCCTACGAATAATTGTTCCCAACGAAATCTTACCTTTTTTTTTTGGTACCGAATACAATGGTGTGGTCTGTTTTATCAATAGATCAAAAGGTCCCGTGTTACTGTTAAACGAAGCGAATATACACATACCACGTCGGGCTTGGATATGGTATTTCTAAGCGACATTCACGTAATGTACCGGTACGATACTCGTACTCTAAATGGAGTATGT
>NW_017103760.1:0-2122 GCF_001263275.1 Habropoda laboriosa
AACCACTTTTTGCAGTACTGCAAACATCTGCTTTCTCTTTATTTTGCATGTATCGTCACGTAAAATGTGATTTAAGGAATATAAACTGAAATGCTGCTGTTTTCTTGAGACAAACCACGTTTTGCAGTACTGCACACGACTGGTTTATCTGTATTTTGCATGTTTCCCCACGGTAAACTAGTTTTAACGAATATACGCTGAAATACTGCTGTTTTCTCGCGACAAACCACGTTTTGCAGTACTGCAAACATCTGTTTTCCCTTTATTTGTTATGTTTCGCCACGTAAAACGAGTTTTAACGAAAGGTAACTGAAATACTGCTGTTTTCTCGCGACAAACCACATGTTGCAGTTCTGCAGGCACCTGTTTTCTCTTTATAATGCAGGTTTCTCCACGTAAAACGTGTTTTATGAATATAAACTGGAATACTGCTGTTTTCTCGCGACAAACCACGTTTTGACGAACTGCACACGACTGTTTTCTCTATATTATGCAGGTTTCGCCCGTCACGACTGGTTTCTCTGTATTTTGCATGTTTCCCCAACGGTAAACGAGTTTTAACGAATATAAACTGAAATACTGCTGTTTTCTCGCGACAAACCACGTTTTGCAGTACTGCGGACATCTGTTATCTCTTTATTATACTTGTTTCGCCACGTAAAATGAGTTTTAACGGATATAAACTGTAATACTGCTGTTTTCTCACGACAAACCATGTTTTGCAGTACTGCACACGACTGGTTTCCCTATATTTTGCAAGTTTCCCCACGGTAAACGAGTTTTAACGAATATAATCTGAAATACTGCTGTTTTCTTTCGACAAACCACGTTTTGCAGTACTGCGGACATCTGTTATCTCTTTATTATACTTGTTTCGCCACGTAAAATGAGTTTTAACGAATAGAAACTGAAGTACTGCTGTTTTCTCGCGACATGCCACGATTTGCAGTACTGCAAACATCTGTTATATCTCTATTATGCATGTTTCGACACGTGAAACGTGATTTAACGTTTGTAAACTGAAATACTGCTGTTTTCTCGCGACAAACCACGTTTTGCAGTACTGCGGACATCTGTTATCTCTTTATTATACTTGTTTCGCCACGTAAAACGAGTTTTAACGAATATAAACTGAAATACTGCTGTTTTCTCGCGAGAAACCACGTTTTGCATCAGTGCAAACGACTGTTCCCTCTTTATTTTGCATGTTTCGCACCGTAGAACGTGTTTTAACGAATATAAACTGAAATACTGCTGTTTTCTCGCGACAAACCACGTTGTTGCAGTACTGCACACGACTGTTTGCTCTTTATTATGCATGTTTCGCCAACGGTAAACGAGTTTTAACGAATATAAACTGAAATATTGCTGTTTTCTCGCGACAAACCACGTTTTGCAGTACTGCAAGCTTCTGATTTCCCTTCATTTTGAATGTTTCCCCGCGTAAAACGAGTTTTAACGAATATAAACTGAAATACTGCTGTTTTCTCGCGACGAACCACGTTTTGCAGTACTGCACACGACTGGTTTCTCTGTATTTTGCATGTTTCCCCAACGGTAAACGAGTTTTAACGAATATAAACTGAAATACTGCCGTTTTCTCGCCACAAATCACGTATCGCTGTATTGCAAACATCTGCTATCTCTTTATTATACTTGTTTCGCCACGTAAAACGTGTTTTAACGAATATAAACTGAAATACTGTTGTTTTCTCGCGACAAACCACGTTTTGCAGTACTGCAAACATCTGTTTTCTCTTTATTTTGCATGTTTCGCCACGTAAAACGAGTTTTAACGAATATAAACTGAAATACTGTTGTTTTCTCGCGACAAACCACGTTTTGCAGTACTGCAAACATCTGTTTTCTCTTTATTTTGCATGTTTCGCCACGTAAAACGAGTTTTAACGAATATAAACTGAAATACTGTTGTTTTCTCGCGACAAACCACGTTTTGCAGTACTGCAAACATCTGTTTTCTCTTTATTTTGCATGTTTCGCCACGTAAAACGAGTTTTAACGAATATAAACAGAAATACTGCTGTGTTCTCGCGATAACCCACGTTTTGCAGTACTGCAAATATCTGTTTTCTCTTTATTATACTTGTTTCGCCACGTAAAA
>NW_017103761.1:0-541 GCF_001263275.1 Habropoda laboriosa
ACCACTGCTTTTCCGACCGTTACTTTATCTATTGCAACCCCTTTATCAACAAAAAATTAAATTTACCGTTGTTACACTCGAATATCATATATGAACCACTGTTTCTTTTTCCAGTACCCTGCATCATGTTAGTTTTTTTTTTATAACAACGCTCACGAGTTTCTTAACAGCCACTGCTAATTTGTTTAATTAGACATGCATACCATCGAATAAAATATATGCCTTCAACAAATTAATAGTTATTAACCACTACAATGTCCACAGCGGCTTTTGCTACTGTGTCTTCATTCATTGCTACCCCGTTATCAACAATAAATTAAATTAACACTTATCACACTCTAGTAATACATACCAACCACTGTTTGTTTCTCCAGTGACCTGCATTAGCTTAGTATTTTTTTATAACGACGCGCACATGTTTAATAACAACCACTGTTAATTTGTTCAGTTAGAGATGCATACCATCGATTAAAATATTCGCCATCAACTAATTAATTGTTATTATCCACTGCATTGTCAACCGCGGCTTATAGGACAGTTA
>NW_017103762.1:0-1020 GCF_001263275.1 Habropoda laboriosa
ATGGCAGCGGAAATTTCAAAGAGACGTTCAGTAATTCAGACGTTCAGACATTTTGTAATACGTACATAAATGTTTGATCTTTGCGAGTGCTTGCGGAGAGCTGGACACACAGTTTGAGAGTACTCTCGAGAGCAACTATTTTAATTGCGCAGTAATCACTTTTATCGTTTAAAAGGTCTCTATTGTCACACGAAACATCTTGTTCACAGTGTATGGTAGTGGAAATTTCAAAGAGATGTTCAGTATTTCAGACGTTCAGTATTTCATACGTTCAGACGTTTTGTAGTATGTCAATCTTTGCTGTTAAGAACTCGACAATTCAATTAACATAGAACACCAAATTACAGAATAAATCAACAATATACGCTTCTCGATATCACTTGTATTCACTTTCCACTTACAACATAACCGTTCGTTTTGCACATAATTCCCGCTGTATTTAAGAACGGTGGTCGGGAACGTTCGCCAATGCTCGGAACTATTCGGTTGGCGATTCTCTTCTCAGGTACAGTAAATTCTCCACCAGAGTTCGTAAGTTTGGATTCTACAAGAGACAGTATAGATGGTCATACGTCTAGGTCTGCGTCATTGCTGCGCCCATGTTATCTCGCTCGCAGTCAGTCAAACCTGTAACGCTACACCAGTCGGTTTTCTTTACGAGATTTCGCGGCTCGACAAATCATAATAGAAAAATATAATTTCTTTAATTTTACTTTTTTTCATCTGGAATTTTTTTTAACATGGTGAGATTTTTCTGATGAAAATGATATCAAACACGATATAATTTGAATAACTTTTACTTATTAACACGTTCACTGTCACGCCAGATTTACAGGTTGCTGTCAGACGGCCACAAGCAAATACATTTTAAGCATAAGATTATAGTATTATGCTTTATAATTTATTTTTTTCAATTGAAAATAATGTCTAGCTAGCTCTGACGTTCAAAATTTTTATTTGACAACATTTATTTTATTTTAATTATTCTAACCATTTGAGGCACTCCAGTCACTGATGACC
>NW_017103763.1:0-4322 GCF_001263275.1 Habropoda laboriosa
GTACTCCAATTATAGTACGAGTATCGTACCGGTAAGTTAAGTGAAAATCGCGAAGATCTACTAACACCAGGATGACGTTATATTAGTATATTCGCTTCGTTTAAAAGTAACACGGGAACCGAGTGATATATTGAAGAACAAAGCACACCTTTATATTCGGGATCAAGAAATTGTAAGATTTCGTTGGGGACATTTATTTGTTGGAAATATTTGTAACGACGAAACATTTAATTATCTGTATTTTCCCCCACATCGTAGTCCGAAAATTCGGCCCCGATGTCCAGAATGCATAGCAGATTCGTACTCCGTTTCGAGTACATGTATCGTACCGGTATGTTACGTGAAAATCACGAAGAAATACTATCTCCAAGAGCGACGTTATAGGTGTATATTCGTTTTGTGTAACAGTAAAACGGGACCTTTTCATCTATTGAAAAAACAGAACACACCTTTGTAGTCGGAACCAAAAAAAGATAAGATTTCGTTGGATACATTTAGCTGAAGGAATTATATTTAAAGTCGAAATATTTAATTATCTGTATTTTCCCCCACATCGTAGTTCCAAAATTCTGCGCCGATGTCCAGAATGCATAGCAGAATCGTACTCCGATTATACTACGAGTATCGTACCGGTACGTGACGTGATAATCGCGAAGTAATACGATCTCCAAGCGCGACGTTATAAGTGTATATTAGCTTCGTTTAACTGTAACACGGGAACCGTTTGAGCTATTGAAAAAACAAACCACAACTTTGTATTCGGCACCAAAAAAAGGTAAGGTATCTTTGGGAATAATTATTTAGAGGAAATATTTTTAAAGTCGAAATATTTAACTCTCTGTATTTTCCCACACCAACGTAGTTCGAAACTTCAATGCGGACGTCCAGAATGCATAGCAGAATCGTTCGCCATTTAGAGTATGAATATCGCCGCAGTATGTAATGTGAAAGTCGCGAAGAACTACTACCGCACAGCCGACATTATAGGTGTCTGTTCGCTTCGTTTAACAGTACACCGGAACCGTTTGAGTCTTGAATAACAGAGCACACCTTTATATTCGGGGTGGAAAAATTGTAAGATTTATGGTATACATTTAGCTAAAGGAATTATTTTTGAAGTCGAAATATTTCCTAATCTGTATTTGCCCCCAGCATCGTACAGAGAGAATTCGACGCCGTAGTTCAGAATGCATAGCAGAATCGTACTCCATTTAGAGTACGAATAACGTACCGGTACGTTGCGTGAAAATCGAGAAGGAATAGTATCTCCAAGCACGATGACATATGTGTATATTCGCTTCGGTTAACAGTAACAGGGCAACGTTTGAGCTATTGAAAAAACAAAGCACCTCTTTGTATTCGGTATCAAGAAAAGGTAAGATTTCGTTGGTCACATTTAGTTGCAGGAATTACTTTTAAAGAAGGATTATTTAGTTATCTGTATTTGCCCCCACCATCGTAGAGAGAAAACTCGACCCCGATGACCAAATGCATAGCAGAATCGTACTCCTTTTAGAGTACGTGTATCGTCCCGGTACGTTACGCGCAAGTCGCGAAGGACTACTATCACCTAGCCGACGTTATATTTGTATATTCGCTTCGTATAACAGTAACACGGGTACTGTGTGAACTATTGAAGAAACAGACCACACCTTTGTATTCGGTACCAAAAAAAGGTAACATTTCATTGGATACATTTAGCTGAAGGAATTATATCTAACTGCGAAATATTTAATTATTTTAGTTTTCCCCCTCATCTTAGTTCGAAAATTCGACGCCGGTGTCCAGAATGCATGACAAAACCGTACGGCATTTGGAGGACGAGAATTGTCACCGTATAATATGGTAAGGTCGCGAAGAACTACTATAACTGTGTGCGACGTTATATGTATATATTCGCATCGTTTAACAGTAACATCGGCACCGTTTGAGGTTTGTATAAGAAAGCACACCTTTGTATTCGGTACCAAAAAATGGTAAGATTTCGATGGTCACATTTAGTGTTAGGAATTATTAGTAACGTCGAAATATATAATTATCTGTATTTGCTCCCACCATCGTAGAGAGAGAATTAGACGCCGATGTCCAGAATGCATAGCAGAATCGTACGCCATTTTGAGGACGAGAATGGTACCAGTACGTTTCGTGCATATCGCGAATAAATACTATGTCCAAGCGTGACGTAATATGTGTATATTCGCTTCGTTTAACAGTACCGCGGGAACCGTTTGATCTCTGAATAACAAACCACACCTACATATTTGGGGTCGAAAAATTGTAAGATTTTTTGTGTACATTTATCTGATGGAATTATTTATAAAGTCGAAATATTTAGTTATCTGTATTTGCACCCACCATCGTAGAGAGAGAATTAGACGCCGATGTCCAGAATGCATAGTAGAATCGTACTCCATTTAGAGTACGAGAATCGCCACAGTATGATATGCGAAGGTCGCGAAGAACTACTATTGCCTAGCCGACGTTTTAGGTGAATATTCGCTTCGTTTAACAGTAACACGGCAACCGTGTGAGATGTTTAAGAACTAGGTACACCTTTGTATTCGGTACCAAACGAGGGTAAGATTTCGTTGGGAATATTCAGTTGTAGGAATTATTTTTAAAGTTGATATATTTAATTATCTGTATTTGCCCCACATCGTAGTTCGAAAATTCGACGCCGATGTCCAGAATGCTTAGCAGAATCGTACTCCATTTAGAGGACGAGAATCGTACCAGGACGTTTTGTGAAAATCGCGAAGAAATACTATCTCCAAGCGCGACGTAATATGTGTATATTCGCTTCGTTTAACAGTAACATCGGCGCCGTTTGAGGATTGAATAACATAGCACACCTTTGTATTCGGTACCAAAAAACGGTAAGATTTCTTTGGGAACAGTTGTTTGTAGGGAATATTTTTAAAGACGAAATATTTAGTTATCTGTATTTGACCCTACCATCGTAGTTCGAAAATTCGGCTCCGAAGTCCAGAATGCATAGCAGATTCGTACGCCATTTAGAGTACGGCATTAGCCGCAGTAGGTTATGTGAAAGTCGCGAAGAACTACTATCGCCTAGCCGACGATATAGGTGTATATTCGCTTTGTCTAACAGTAACACGGCAACCGTGTGAGATATTGAAGAAGCAAGCGCACCTTTATATTCGGAATAAAAAAATTGTATGATTTCGTTGGATACATGTAGCTGATGGAATTATCTTTAAAGACGAAACATTTAATTATCTGTATTTTCCCCCACATCGTAGTTCGAAAATTCGACGCTGGCGTCCAATATGCATAGCAGAACCGTACGCCATTTATAGGACGTGAATCGTCCCAGTACGATATGCGAGGTCGCACAGAACTACACTAAACATGTGCGACGTTATATGTCTATATTCGCTTCGTTTATCAGTAAGACCGGAACCGTCTGAGCTTTGAATATCAAAGCACGCCTATATATTCGGGGTCGAAAAATTGTAAGATTTTTTGTGTACATTTATCTGAAGGAATTATTTATAAAGTCGAAATATTTAGTTATCTTAATTTGCCCCCACCATCGTAGAGAGAGAATTAGCCGCCGATGTCAGAATGCATAGCAGAATCGTACCCCAATTAAAGTCCGTGTATCGTACCGGTACGTAACGTGAAAGTTGAGAAGAACTACTATCACCAAGCCGACGGTATAATTGTATATTCGCTTCGTTTAACAGTAACACGGGATCCGTGTGAGCTATTGAAATAGCAAACCAGAACTTTGTGTTCGGTACCAAAAAAAGGTATAGTTTCGTTGGAAATATTTATTGGTTGGAATTACTTCGAACGACGAAATATTTAATTATTTGTATTTTCCCCCACATAGTAGATAGAAAATTCGACGCCGGCATCCAGAATGCATAGCAGAACCGTGCGCCATTTAGAGGACGTGAATCGTCCCAGTATGCTATGCGAATGTCGCGAAGAAATACAATCTCCAAGCGCGACGTTATAGGTGTATATTCGCTTCGTTTTACAGTAACTCCGGAAACGTTTGAGCTATTGAAATAACAAGCCACATCTTTGTATTCGGTACCAAAAAAGGTAAGATTTCGTTGGGAACATTTATTTGTTGGAATTATTATTAACGTCGAAATATTTAATTATCTGTATTTGCCCCCACCATCGTAGTTCTTATATTCGACGCCATTGTCCACTTTGCATAGCAGAATCGTACTCCAATTATAGTACGAGTATCGTACCGGTAAGTTAAGTGAAAATCGCAAAGAAATACTATCTCCATGCGCGACGTTAAATGTGTATATTAGCTTGGTTTAAGGGTAACACGG
>NW_017103764.1:0-273 GCF_001263275.1 Habropoda laboriosa
AATAAAGAGGAGAGTGTCATTTTGCTGTACTGCAAAACGTCTTTGTAGCGAGAAAACAGCAGGTATACAGTTTATATTTGTTAGAACACGATTTACGTGGCGAAACTAGCAAAATAAAGGGGAAACAGGCATTTTGCAGTACTGCAAAACGTCTTTGTATCGAGAAAACAGCAGTGTTACAGTTTATAATCGTTAAAACACGATTTACGAGGCGGAACATTCAAAATAAAGAGGAAACAGTCATTTTGCAGTACTGCATATTATGGTTTGTCG
>NW_017103765.1:0-319 GCF_001263275.1 Habropoda laboriosa
TTTTGCATGTTTCGCCACGTAAAACGTGTTTTATCGAATATAAACTGAAATACTTCTGTTTTCACGCGACAATCCACGCATCGCTGTATTGCAAACATCTGTTATCTCCTTATTATACTTGTTTCGCCACGTAAAACGAGTTTTAACGAATATAAACTGAAATACTGCTGTTTTCTCGCGACAAACCACATTTTGCAGCACTGCACACGACTGGTTTCTCTGTATTTTGCATGTTTCCCCACGGTAAACGAGTTTAAAAGAATATAATCTGAAATACTGCTGTTTTCTCGCGACAAACCACGTTTTGCAGTACTGCGAA
>NW_017103766.1:0-736 GCF_001263275.1 Habropoda laboriosa
CATTTAGTGTTAGGAATTATTTTTAATGTCGAAATATTTAATTATATGTATTTGCCCCCACCACCTTATTTCGAAAAGACGACGCCGATGTCCAGATTGCATAGCAGAACCGTACGCCATTTAGAGGACGCGAATCGTCCCAGTATGATATGCGAAGGTCGCGAAGTACTACTATAGCCATGTGCGACTTTATATGTGTATATTCGCTTCGTTTAACAGGAAGGCCTGAACCGTTTGAGCTTTGAATAATAAACACACCTTTGTATTCTGTATCAAAAAATGGTTAGATTTCGTTGGTCACATATTGTTTTAGGAATTATTTTTAAAGTCGAAATATAATAATATCTGTATTTGCCCCCAACATGGTAGTTCTAAAATTCGACGCCGTCGACCAGAATACATAGCAGAATCGCACGACATTTAGAGTACGATATTTGCCGCTGTATGTTATGTGAAAGTCGCGAACAACTACTATCGGCCTAGCTTTGTATATTCGCTTCGTTTAACGGCAACACGGCAACCGTGTAAGATATTGAAGAAACAAACCACTCCTTCGTATTTGGTACCAAAAAAAGTTAAGATTTGGTTGGGTCTATTTATTTGTTGCCATTATGTCTAAAGTCGAAATATTTAGTTATCATTAATTTCTCCCACCATCGTAGTTCGGAAATTAGACGCCGGCATCCAGAATGCATAGCAGAACCGTGCGCCATTTAGAGGACGTGAATCGTCCCAG
>NW_017103767.1:0-234 GCF_001263275.1 Habropoda laboriosa
GTGTGCATTGTTATACAAACCTCAAACGGTGCCGATGTTACTGTTGAACGAAGCGAATATACAAATATAACGTCGGCATGGTGATAGTAGTTCTTCGCGATTTTCACATAACATACTGCGGCAACACTAGTACTCTAAATGGCGTACGGTTCTACTATGCATTCTGGACGACGGCGTCGAATTTTCTATCTACGATGGTGGGGGCAAATACAGATAACTAAATATTGCGACGAT
>NW_017103768.1:0-577 GCF_001263275.1 Habropoda laboriosa
GTCTCCAGCCGTTATCCTTCTTCGGGACCATATGTAGGGCGGAAGCCCATTGGCTCCTCGAAGATCGGATCTGGCCGAGACTCATCAAATTCTCGAATTCCGTTTTTGCTATTTTGTACATCTCTGACGACAGTCTACGTGGTTTACAGAAAGTCGGTTGCCCAGAAGATGTACAAATATGGTGTACTACATTATGCTTTACCTCGCGAGGAATTGTTGTCGGTCGCGTGAGGTCCGGGAACCGTTCCAGAATCGCGTGGTACGGCGATGTCCCGTTGATAGTCTTGACGGATCCCTGCTCGTGCGTGGCGATCCTCCCGGTTGCTGTCAACGTAGTCCGTGGATCCCGTAGCTTGCGATTCCGCAGATCCACCAGAAGCCCGTAGTGTGCGAGGAAGTCTGCGCCGATGATGGGCTTGGATACGTCAGCGACGACGAAGCTCCACCGGAACGCTCGTCGAAGTCCCAAGTCCAGATTGAGCACCCTCACACCATACGTGCTGATAGTCGATCCGTTGGCCGCGAACATCTCGTACGGCGTCTTCTTGACTTGGCCTGTGATACGCGTACGAGGATA
>NW_017103769.1:0-562 GCF_001263275.1 Habropoda laboriosa
TAAACTGAAATACTGCTGTTTTCTCACGACAAACCACGTTTTGCAGTACTGCACACGACAGTTTGCTCGTTATTATGCATCTTTCGCCACGTAAAACGAGTTCTAATGATTATAAACTGAAATACTGCTGTTTTCTCGCGACAAACCACGTATCGCTGTATTGCAAACATCTGTTACCTCTATATTATACTTGTTTCGCCACGTAAAACGAGATTTAACGAATATAAACTGAAATACTGCTGTTTTCTACGCGACAAACCACGTTTTGCAGTACTGCACACGACTGGTTTCTCTGTATTTTGCATGTTTCCCCAACGGTAAACGAGTTTTAACGAATATAAACTGAAATACTGCTGTTTTCTACGCGACAAACCACGTTTTGCAGCTCTGCACACGACAGTTTGCTCTTTATTTAGCATATATCGCCAAGTTAAACGTACTGAGACGAATAAAAAATCTGCAATACTGCTGTTTCCTCGCGACAAGCCACGTTTTGCATTACTGCACACGACTGTTTTCTCTTTATTACACTTGTTTCGCCACGTAAAACGAGTTTTAACGA
>NW_017103770.1:0-312 GCF_001263275.1 Habropoda laboriosa
ATTCCTAAAACTAATATGACCAACGAATCCTTACCTTTTTTTGATACCGAATACAATGTTGTGTCTGTTAAACTAAGCGAATATACACATATAACGTCGGCTAGGCGATAGAAGTTCTTCGCGTCATTAACATAACATACTGCGGAGATAATCGTACTCTAATGGTGTTGGATTCCGCTATACATTCTGGACTTTGGCGCCGAATTTTCGAACTACGATGTGGGGGAAAATACAGATAATTAAATATTACGACATTAAATATAATTCCTTCAGCTAAGTGAATACAACGAAATCTAACAATTTTTTGATCGC
>NW_017103771.1:0-248 GCF_001263275.1 Habropoda laboriosa
GTTTTCTCGCTACAAAGACGTTTTGCAGTACTGCAAAATGACTGTCTCCTCCTTATTTTGCATATTCCGCCAAGTAAAACGAGTTTTAACCAATAAAAACTGAAATACTGCTGTTTTTCCGCGTCAACCCATGTTTTGCTGATGTACAAACGACTGTCTTCTCTTTACTTTGCATGTTTCGCCACGTAAATCGTGTTTTTACGAATATAAACTGAAAAATTGCTGTTTTCTCGCTACGAAGACGTTTT
>NW_017103772.1:0-575 GCF_001263275.1 Habropoda laboriosa
TAGAGAGAAAATTCGACGCCGATGTCCAGAATGCAAAGCGGAATCAAATATCATTAGAGTACGCATATCGCCGCAGTATGTTATGTTAATGACGCGAAGAACCACTATCGCCTTGCCGACGTTATATGTGTATATTCGCTTCGTTTAACAGTAAGACCAGAACCGTTTGAGCTTTCAATAACAAAGCACACCTTTGTCTTCGGTATCAAAAAAAGGTAAGATTTCGTTGGGAACATTTATTTGTAGGGAATATTTTTAATGGCGAAATATTTAGTTACCTGTATTTGCCCCAACCATCGTAGAGAGAGAATTCGACGCCCATGTCCAGAATGCATAGCAGAACCGTACGCCATTTGGAGGACGAGAATCGTCCCAGTATGATATGGGAAAGTCGCGAAGAACTACTTTAACCATCTGCGGCGTTATAGGTGTCTATTCGTTTTGTTTAACAGTAACACGGGACCTTTTGATCTATAGAAACAAGCAGACCTTTGTATTCGGTACCAAAAAAGGGTAAGATTTCCTTGGTCACATTTAGATTTAGGAATTAATATTAACGCCGAAATATTTAATTA
>NW_017103773.1:0-531 GCF_001263275.1 Habropoda laboriosa
TAACAGGGCAACCGTGTGAGATATTGAAGAAACAAGCACACTTTTGTATTCGGTATCAAAAAAAGGTAAGCATTCGTTTGGAACAATTATTTGTAGGGAATATTTCTAACGATGAAATTTATAATTATTTGTATTTTCCCCCACATCGTAGTTCGAAAATTCGACGCCGGCCTCCAGAATACATAGCAGATCCGTGCGCCATTTAGAGGTCGTGAATCGTACCAGTATGATTAGCGAAGGTCGCGAAGAACTACTATAACCATGTGCGACGTTATATGTGCATATTCGCATCGTTGAACGGTAACAGCGGATCCGTTTGAGCTATTGAAAAAACATAGCACACCTTTGTATTCGGTACCAAAAAACGGTAAGGTTTCGTTGGTCACATTTAGTTTTAGGAACTATTTTTAACGTCGAAATATACAATAATCTGTATTTTCCTCCCACATCGTAGTTCGAAAATTCGATGCCGGCGTCCAATATGCATAGCAGAACCGTGCGCCATTTATAAGACGTAAATCGTCCCAGTAT
>NW_017103774.1:0-629 GCF_001263275.1 Habropoda laboriosa
ACGGAGAAATACTATCTCCATGCGCGACGATATATGTGGACATTTGCTTCGTTTAACAGAAACACGGGAACCGTTTGAGCTATTGAAATAACAAACTACAACTTTATAATCGGTACCAAAAAAAGGTAAGATTTCTTTGGGAACAATTATTTGTAGGGAATATTTTTACAGTCGAAATATTTAGTTATCTGTGTCTGCCCCTACCATCGTAGAGAGCAAATTCGACGCCGATGTCCAGAATGCACAGCTGAAATGTTTTCCAATTAGAGGACAAGAATCGTCCCAGTATGATATTCGAAGGTCGAGAAGAACTTCTATAACCATGTGCGACGTTATATGTGTATATTCGCTTTTTTTAACGGGTACACGGGAACCGTTTGAGCGAATGAAAAAACAAACCACACCTTTGTATTCGGTAACAAAAAGGTAAGATATCGTTGGGAACATTTATTTGTTGGAATTATTTCTAACGACGAAATATTTAATTATTTGTATCTTCCCCCACATCGTAGTTCGAAAATTCGACGCCGTCGTTCAGAATGCAAAGCAGAACCGTTCGACATTTAGAGCACGAGATCGTCCCAGTATGATATGCGAAGGTCGCGAAGAATTACCATAACAAGGTGCGA
>NW_017103775.1:0-4577 GCF_001263275.1 Habropoda laboriosa
TACTAGGTGTATATTCGCTTCGTTAAACAGAAATACGGGAACCGTTTGAGCTATTGAAAAAACAAACCACACCTTTGTTTTCGGTACCAAAAAATGTAAGATTTCGTTGGATCATTTATTTGTTGGAATTATTATTATTGTCGAAATATTTAATTATCTGTATTTTCCCCCACCATCGCAGTTCTTATATTCGACGCCGTCTTCCAGAATGCATAGCAGAATCGTACTCCATTTAGAGTACGAGTATCGTACCGGTACGTTACGTGCAAATCGCGAAGAAATACTATCTCCAAGCGCGACGTACTAGGTGTATATTCGCTTCGTTAAACAGAAATACGGGAACCGTTTGAGCTATTGAAAAAACATACCACATCTTTGTATTCGGTACAAAAAATGGTAAGATTTCGTTGGTCACATTTAGTTTTAGGAATTTATATTAACGCCGAAATATTTAATTATCTGTAATTTCCCCCACCATCGCAGTTCTTATATTCGACGCCGTCTTCCAGAATGCATAGCAGAATCATACTCCATTTCGAGTACGAGTATCGTATCGGTACGTTACGTGAAAATCGCGATGAACTACTATCACCTAGCCGACCTTATATTTGTATATTCGCTTCGTTTAACAGTAACACGGGAACCGTATGGCTATTGAAAAAACAAAGCACAACTTTGTATTCGGTACCAAAAGAAGGTAATGTTGAATCGTACCAGTATGATATGCGAAGGTCGCGAAGAACTACAATAACCATGTGCGACGTTATATTTGTATATTCGCTTCGTTTAACAGTAACACGGGAACCGTATGGCTATTGAAAAAACAAAGCACAACTTTGTATTCGGTACCAAAAGAAGGTAATGTTGAATCGTACCAGTATGATATGCGAAGGTCGCGAAGAACTACAATAACCATGTGCGACGTTATATTTGTATATTCGCTTCGTTTAACAGTAACACGGGAACCGTATGGCTATTGAAAAAACAAAGCACAACTTTGTATTCGGTACCAAAAGAAGGTAATGTTGAATCGTACCAGTATGATATGCGAAGGTCGCGAAGAACTACAATAACCATGTGCGACGTTATATTTGTATATTCGCTTCGTTTAACAGTAACACGGGAACCGTATGGCTATTGAAAAAACAAAGCACAACTTTGTATTCGGTACCAAAAGAAGGTAATGTTGAATCGTACCAGTATGATATGCGAAGGTCGCGAAGAACTACAATAACCATGTGCGACGTTATATTTGTATATTCGCTTCGTTTAACAGTAACACGGGAACCGTATGGCTATTGAAAAAACAAAGCACAACTTTGTATTCGGTACCAAAAGAAGGTAATGTTGAATCGTACCAGTATGATATGCGAAGGTCGCGAAGAACTACAATAACCATGTGCGACGTTATATTTGTATATTCGCTTCGTTTAACAGTAACACGGGAACCGTATGGCTATTGAAAAAACAAAGCACAACTTTGTATTCGGTACCAAAAGAAGGTAATGTTGAATCGTACCAGTATGATATGCGAAGGTCGCGAAGAACTACAATAACCATGTGCGACGTTATATTTGTATATTCGCTTCGTTTAACAGTAACACGGGAACCGTATGGCTATTGAAAAAACAAAGCACAACTTTGTATTCGGTACCAAAAGAAGGTAATGTTGAATCGTACCAGTATGATATGCGAAGGTCGCGAAGAACTACAATAACCATGTGCGACGTTATATTTGTATATTCGCTTCGTTTAACAGTAACACGGGAACCGTATGGCTATTGAAAAAACAAAGCACAACTTTGTATTCGGTACCAAAAGAAGGTAATGTTGAATCGTACCAGTATGATATGCGAAGGTCGCGAAGAACTACAATAACCATGTGCGACGTTATATTTGTATATTCGCTTCGTTTAACAGTAACACGGGAACCGTATGGCTATTGAAAAAACAAAGCACAACTTTGTATTCGGTACCAAAAGAAGGTAATGTTGAATCGTACCAGTATGATATGCGAAGGTCGCGAAGAACTACAATAACCATGTGCGACGTTATATTTGTATATTCGCTTCGTTTAACAGTAACACGGGAACCGTATGGCTATTGAAAAAACAAAGCACAACTTTGTATTCGGTACCAAAAGAAGGTAATGTTGAATCGTACCAGTATGATATGCGAAGGTCGCGAAGAACTACAATAACCATGTGCGACGTTATATTTGTATATTCGCTTCGTTTAACAGTAACACGGGAACCGTATGGCTATTGAAAAAACAAAGCACAACTTTGTATTCGGTACCAAAAGAAGGTAATGTTGAATCGTACCAGTATGATATGCGAAGGTCGCGAAGAACTACAATAACCATGTGCGACGTTATATTTGTATATTCGCTTCGTTTAACAGTAACACGGGAACCGTTTGAGCTATTGAAAAAACATACCACATCTTTGTATTCGGTACAAAAAATGGTAAGATTTCATTGGTCACATTTAGTTTTAGGAATTTATATTAACGCCGAAATATTTAATTATCTGTAATTTCCCCCCACCATCGCAGTTCTTATATTTGACGCCGTCTTCCAGAATGCATAGCAGTATCAAACACAAATAGAGTACGAATATCGCTTCAGTATGTTATGTGAAAGTCACGAAGAACTACTATCGCCTAGCCGACGTTATAGGTGTATATTCGCTTCGTTTAACAGTAACACGGTAACCGTATGAGCTATTGAAATAACAAACCACACCTTTGTATTCGGTACCAAAAAAAGGTAAGATTTGGTATGGTAGATTTAGTTTTAGGAATTATTTTTAACGTCGAAATATTTAATTATATGCATTTGCACCCACCATCTTATTTCGTAAAGTCTACGCCAAAGTCCAGAATGCATAGCAGTACCGTACGCCATTTAGAGGACGCGAATCGTCCCAGTATGATATGCGAAGGTCGCGAAGAACTACAATAACCATGTGCGACGTTATATTTGTATATTCGCTTCGTTAAAGAGTAACAAACCAACCGTGTAAGATATTGAAGAACCAAGCACACCTTTGTATTATGTCTCAAGAAATGGTAATATTTCGATGGTCACTTTTAGTTGTAGGAATTTATATTAACGTCGAAGTATTTAATTATCTGTATTTTCCCCCACAGCGTAGTTCGAAGCATCGGCGGCGGATTCCAGAATGCACAGAAGAACCGTATGCCATTTAGAGGACGCGAATCGTCCCAGTATGATATGCGAAGATCGCGAAGTAATACTATAACCATGTGCGACGTTATGTGTGTATATTCGCTTCGTTTAACAGTAACACGAGAACCATTTGAGATATTGAAAAACCAAACCACACCTTTGTATTCGGTACCAAAAAAAGGTAAGATTTCATTGGATACATTTAACTGAAGGAATTATATTTAATGTCGAAATATTTAATTGTTTGTATTTTCCCCCACATCGCAGATAGAAAATTCGACGCCGACGTCCTGAATGCACAGCAGAATCGTACTCCCTTTAGAGTACGAGTATAGTACACTTTGGTTACGTGAAAGTCGCGAAGAATTACTATCTCGAAGCGCGACGTTAAATGTGTATATTCGTTTTGTCCAACAGTAACACGGTACCTTTTGATTTATTGAAAATACAGATCACACCTTTGTATTCAGTACCAAAAAAAGGCAAGATTTCGTTGGGGACATTCAGTTGTAGGAATTATTTTGAAAGTCGATATAATTAATTATCTGTATTTGACACACTATCGTAGTTCGTAAATTCGACGCCGACGTCCAGTATGCATTGCAGAATCATACACAATTTAGACTACTAATATCGCTGCAGTATGTTATGTGAAAGTCACGAAGAACTACTATCGCCATGCCGACGTTATATGTGTATATTCACTTCGTTAAACAGAAACACGGCAACCGTGTGTGATATTGAAGAACCCAGCACACCTTTATAAATGCGATCAATAAAATGTAAGATTTTGTTATATACATTCAGCTGAAGCAATTATTTTTAAAGCCGAAATATTTAATTATCTGTATTTGCCCCCACAATCGTTGTTCGAAAATTCGGAGCCGATGTCCAGAATACATAGCAGAATCGTACTCTTTTTCGAGTACGAGTATCGCACTGGTACGATACGTGAATATCGCGATGAAATACTATGTCCATGAGGGACGTTATATGTGTATATATGCATCGTTTAACAGTAACACGGCAGCCGTGTGAGATATTGAAGAACCAAGCACAATTTCGTATTCGGTACCAAAAAGAGGCAAGATTTCGTTTGACACATTTAGTTTCAGGAATTATTTTTAAATTAGAAGTATATAGTTATCTGTAGCTGCCCGCACCGACGTTATTGGTGTATATTCGCTTTGTTTAACAGTAACACGGGGACCGTTTGAGCTATTGAAAAAACAAACCACACCTTTGTATTCGGTAACAACAAAAGGTAAGATATCGATGGGAACATTTATTTTTTGGAATCATTTCTAAGGACGAATCAATTAATTATTTGTATTTTCCCCCACTTCGTAGTTCAAAAATTCGACGCCGGCGTCCAATATGCATA
>NW_017103776.1:0-246 GCF_001263275.1 Habropoda laboriosa
CGACTTCAAATATATTCCCTACAAATATTTGTTCCCAACGAAATCTTACCGTTCTTTGGTCACGAATAGAAGCGTGTGCCTGGTTCTTCAATATCTCACTCGGTTCCCGTGTTACCTTTAATCGATGCGTATATACACATATAAAGTCGCGGTTGGAGATAGTATTTCTTCGCGAATTTGACATAATGTACCGGTAAGATACTCGCACTCTGAATGGAGTACGATTCTGCTATGCACTCTGGACAT
>NW_017103777.1:0-603 GCF_001263275.1 Habropoda laboriosa
CAACCACTGTTAATTTGTTCAACTAGACATGCATGCCACCGATTAAAATATACGCCATCAACTTATTGATAGTTATTATCCACTGCAATGTCAACCGCTGATTATAGGAATGTAACTTTAGTTATTGCTACCTGTTTATCAAAAAATAATTAATTTAACCGATATTGCACTCGAATATCACTTATCAACCACTGTTTGTTTCTCCCGAGTCCGGCATTAGCTTAGTTTTTTTTTTATAATAAAGCGCACGTGTTTAATAACCACCACTGTTAATTTGTTCAGTTAGACATGCATACCATCTATTGAAATATACGCCATCAACTAATTAATTGTTATTAACCACTGCAACGTCAACCGCGGCTTAGAGGACAGTTACTTTATTTATTGCTACCTCTTTATAAACAAAAAATTAAATTAACCGTTGTTACACTCGAATATCATATATCAAACCTGTTTCTTTCTCTCGATTTGCATTAGGTGAGTTTTTTTTTTTAAATAAAGCGCACGTGTTTAATAAAAGCCACGGTTAATCTGTTCAATCAGACATGATTACCGTCAATTAAAATATACGCCATCAACTATTTAATAGTTATTAACCACTGC
>NW_017103778.1:0-262 GCF_001263275.1 Habropoda laboriosa
AACCGTTTGAGCTATTGAAAAAACAAACCACAACTTTATATTCGGTACCAAAAAAAGGTAAGGATTCGTCGGGAACATTTAGCTGAAGGAAATATATTTAAAGTCGAAATATTTAATTATCCGTATTTTCCCCCAAATCGCAGTTCGAAAATTCAGCGCGGATGTCCAAACTGCATAGCAGAATCGTACTCCATTTAGAGTAAGAGTATCGTACCGCTACGTTACGTGAAAATCGGTAAGAAATACTATCTCCAAGCGCGAC
>NW_017103778.1:2448-2662 GCF_001263275.1 Habropoda laboriosa
GTATTTTCCCCCACATCGTATTTCGAAAATTCGACGCCGACGTCCAGAATGCACAGCAGAATCGTACGCCATTTAGAGTACGACAATTGCTGCAGTATGTTACGTGAAAGTCGTGAGGTACTACTATTGCCTAGCCGACGTTATACGTGTTTTTTCCCTTCGTTTAACAGTAACACGGCAACCGTGTGAGATATTGAAGAACCAAGCACAATTT
>NW_017103779.1:0-606 GCF_001263275.1 Habropoda laboriosa
ACTTTTATTTGAATTTCTTCAGCTAATTGTATACAACGAAATCTTACAATTTTGTGATCCCGACTGTAAAGGTGTGCGTGGTTATTCTATATCGCACAGGGTTGCCGTCATACTGTTAAACGAAGCGATTATACACCTACAACGTGGGCTAGGCGATAGTAGTTCTTCGCGACTTTCACATAACTTACGGCGGCGATATTCGTGAAATGGCGTACGATGCTGCTATGCATTCTGGACGTCGGCGTCTAATTTTCGAATTACGATGGTGGGCGAAAATTCAGATAATTAAATATTTCGGCGTTAATATTAATTCCTAAATCTAAATGTTCCCAACGAAATCTTACCTTTTTTTGATACCGAATACAAAGGTGTTGTTCATCCGTTCAATAGCTCCGGTTCCGGCCTTACTGTTAAACGAAGCGAATTACCACATATATCGTCGCACATGGTTAGAGAAGTACTTCGCGAACTTCGCATATCATACTGGGACGATACGCGTCCTCTAAATGGTTTTTGATTCTGCTATGCAGTCTGGACGTCGGTGTCTAATTTTCGAATTACGATGGTGGGCGAAAATACAGATAATTAAATATTTCGGCGTTAATA
>NW_017103780.1:0-1670 GCF_001263275.1 Habropoda laboriosa
CGTGTTGCTGTTAAAGGAAGCGAATATACAAATATAACATCGGCTAGGCGATAGTAGTTCTTCGTGACATTAACATAATATACTGCGGCGATATTCGTACTCTAATGGAGTTTGATTCCGCTATGCATTCTGGACATCAGATTCGAATTTTCGGGCTACTATGTGGGGGAAAATGCAGATGATTAAATACTTCGACATTAAATATAATTCCTTCAGCTAAATGTATCCAACGAAATCTTCCAATTTTTTGAAGCCGAATATAAAGGTGTCCTCGGTTCTTCAATATCTCATACGGATGCCGTGTTACTGTTAAACGAATCGATTATACACATATAACGTCGCGTTTGGAGATAGTATTCATTCGCGGTTTTCAGGCAACGTACCGGTACGATACTCGTACTCTGAATGGAGTACATTTCTGCTATGCATTCTGGACATCAGATTCGAATTTTCGGGCTACGATGTGGGGGAAAATGCAGATGATTAAATACTTCGACATTAAATATAATTCCTTCAGCTAAATGTATCCAACGAAATCTTACAATTTTTTGAAGCTGAATATAAAGGTGTCCTCGGTTCTTCAATATCTCATACGGATGCCGTGTTACTGTTAAACGAAGCGAATATACACATATAACGTCGCCTAGCCGATAGTAGGGTATTTCTTCGCGATTTTCACGTATCGTACAGGTACGATACTCGGACTTTAATTGGGGTACGATTCTGCTATGCATTCTGAACATCGGCGCCGTATTTTCGAAACTACGATGTGAGGGAAAATACAGATAATTAAATACTTCGAGTTTAATTTGAATTCCATCAGCTAATTGTATACAACGAAATCTTACAATTTTCTGATCCCGAATGTAAAGGTGTGCTTGGTTCTTCTATATCTCACACGGTTGCCGTGTTACTGTTAAACCAAGCGATTATACACCTATAACGTCGGCTAGTTGATAGTAGTTCTTCGCGACTTTCACATATCATACTTCAGCGATATTCGTACTCTAATGGTATTGGATTCTGCTATGCATTCTGGACGTCGGCGTCGAATTTTCGAACTTCGATGGTGGGGAAAAATACATATAATTCAGTATTTCGACTTGGAAGATATTCCCTACAAATAAATGTTCCCAACGAAATCTTACAATTTTTTGATCCCGAATAAAAAGGTGTGTCTGCTTCTTCAATATCTCACACGGTAGCCGTGATGCTGTTAAACGAAGCGAATATACACCTATATCGTCGGATAGGCGATTGTAGTTCTTCGCGACATTAACATAACTTAATGCGGCGAAAAAAAAGTACGATTCTGCTATGCATTCTGGACGTTGGCGTCAAATTTTCGAAATGCCATGTGGGGTAAAATACAAATAATTAATTATTGTCGTCGGCACAAATAATTCCACGAAATAAATGTTCCCAACGAAGCCTTACCTTTTTTTGATACCGAATACAAATGTGTGCTTTGTTATTCAACGTTCAAACGGGTCCGCTGTTACTGTTAAAAGAAGCAAATATACACATATAACGTCGCACATTGTTATAGTAGTTCTTCGCGTCCTTCGCATATCATACTGGGACGATTCTTGACCCCTAAATGGCGTACGGTTCTGCTATGAATTCTGGACGTCAGCGTCGAATTTTCGAAATACGATGTTGAGGGCAAA
>NW_017103781.1:0-267 GCF_001263275.1 Habropoda laboriosa
ACGAATATAAATTGAAATACTGCTGTTTTCTCGCGACAAACCACTTTTTGCAGTACTGCACACTAATTTTTCCCTTTACTCTGCATGTTTCGCCACGTAAAACGTGTTTTAACGAATATAAACCTAAATACTCCTGTTTTATCGCGACAAACCACGTTTTGCATTACTGCACACGACTGTTTCCACCTTATTATGCATGTTTCCCACCGTAGAACGTGTTTTAACGAATATAAACTGATGCATTGCTGTTTTCTCGCTACCTGGACG
>NW_017103782.1:0-3882 GCF_001263275.1 Habropoda laboriosa
CGATAATTGCCGCAGTATGTTATGTTAATGTCGCGAAGAACTACAATAGCCTAGCCGTCGTTACAGGTGTATTTTCCTATCGTTTAACTGTAAGAGTGCAACCGTGTGATATATTGAAGAACCAAGCACACCTTTATATTCGGGATCAAGAAATTGTAAGATTTCTTTATTCACATTTAGTTTTAGCTATTATTTTTACGTCGAAATATTTAATTATCTTTTGTTTCTCCCACATCGTAGTTCGAAAATTCGACGCCGGAGTCCAGAATGCATAGCAGAATCATACTACATTTCGAGTACGAGAATCGGAGCGGTACGTTACGTGAAAATCGCGAAGGAAAACTATCACCAAGAGCGACGTTATATGTGTAACTTCGCTTCGTTTAACAGTAACACCGCAAATGTTTGAGATATTAAAAAAACAAACCGCACCTTTGAATTCGCTACCAAAAAACGTAAGATTTCGTTGGTCACATTTAGTTTCGATATTATTTTTAACGTTGAAATATTTAATTATTTGAATTTTCCCCCACCATCGTAGTTCGAAAAAATGACGCCGGTGTCCAGAATGCATAGCAGAACCGTGCGCCATTTGGAGGACGAGAATCGTCCCAGTATGATATGCGAAGGTCGCGAAGAACTTCTATCGCCTAGCCGACGTTATAGGTGTATATTCCCTTCGTTTAACAGTAACACGGCAACCGTGTGAGATATTGAAATAAGAAACCCAAACTTTGTACTCGGTACCAAAAAAAGGTAAGATTTCGGTGGTCACATTTAGTTTTAGCAATTATTTTTAACGTCGAAATATTTAATTATCTGTATTTTCCTCCCTCATCGTAGTTCGAAAAAATGACGCCGGTGTCCAGAATGCATAGCAAAACCGTTCGCCATTTGGAGGACGAGAATTGTCACCGTATGATATAGGAAGGTCGCGAAGAAATACTATAACCCTGTGCGTCGTTATATGGGTATATTCGCATCGGTTAACAGTAACAACGGAAACGTTTGAACTTTGAATAACAAAGCATAACTTTGTATTCGGTACCAAAAAAAGGTAAGATTTCGGTGGTCACATTTAGTTTTAGGAATTATTTTTACCGTCGAAATATTTAATTATCTGTATTTTCCTGAGACTTCGTTGTTCGAAAATTCGACGCCGACGTCAAGTATGCATAGCAGAATCAAACAGCATTTAGAGTACTAATATCGCCGCAGTAGGTTATGTGAAAGTCGCGAAGAACTACTATCGCCCAGCCGACGTCATAGGTGTATATTCCCTTCGTTCAACAGTAACACGGCAACCGTGTGAGATGTTGAAGAACCAAGCTCGCCTTTGTATTCGGTATCGAAAAGAGGTAAGATTACGTTGGGAATATTTATTTGTAGGGATTATTTTTAAAGTCGAAATATTTAATTATCTGTATTTGCCCCCATCATTGTAGTTCGAAAATTCGGCGCCAATGTCCAGAATGCATTGCAGAAACGTACTCCATTTTGAGTACGAGTATCGTACCGGTACGTTACGTGAAAATCGCGAAGAACTACTATCACCTAGCCGACGTTATATTTGTATATTCGCTTCGTTTTACCGTAACACGGCAACCGTGTGAGATATTGAAGAACAAAGCATGCCTTTGTATTCGGTATCAAAACGAGGTAAGACTTCGTTGGTCACATTTAGTTTTAGGAATTATTTTTAACGTAGAAATATTTAAACATCTGTGTTTGCCCCCATCATCGTACTTCGAAAATTGGACGCCGGAGTCAGAATGGATAGCAGAATCGTACGCCATTTAGAGAAGGTGAATCGTCGCAGTATGATATGCGAAGGTCGCATAGATCTACTATAACCATGTGCGGCGTTACATGTGTATATTCGCATCGTTTAACAGTAACACGGGATCCGTTTGAGCTATTGAAATAACAAACCACATCTTTATATTCGGTACCAAAAAAAGGTAATATTTCGTTGGTCACATTTAGTTTTAGGAATTATTTTTAAAGTAGAAATATTTACTTATCTCTATTTGCCCCCACCAAAGTAGTTCGAAAATTCGACGCCGATGTCCAGAATGCATAGCAGAATCATTCTCTATTTTGAGTACGAGTATCGTAGCCGTACGTTACCTGAAAATCGCGAAGAAATACTATCTCCAAGCGCGAGGTTATGTGTGTATATTCGCTTCGTTTAACAGTAACAGGGCAACGTATGAGATATTGAAACAACAAAGCACACCTTCGTATTCGGTACCAATGAAAGGTAAAATATCGTTCGGAATTTTTATTTGTAGAGAATATTAGTAAAGTCGAAATATTTAGATATCTGTACTTGCCCCCACAATCGTGATATGAAAATTCGACGCCGACGTCCGGGATCCATAGCAGAAATGTACTCCATTTAGAGTACGAGTATCGTACCGGTACGTTACGTGAAAATCGCGAAGAAATACTATCTCCAAGCGCGACGTTATATGTGTATATTCGCTTCATTTAACAGTAACACGTAAGCCATGTGAGATATTGTAGATCCAAGCACACATTTGTATTTGTTATTAAAAAATGGTAAGATTTCCTTGGTCACATTTAGTTTTAGGAATTATTTTTAACGTAGAAATATTTAAACATCTGTGTTTGCCCCCATCATCGTACTTCGAAAATTGGACGCCGGAGTCAGAATGGATAGCAGAATCGTACGCCATTTAGAGAAGGTGAATCGTCGCAGTATGATATGCGAAGGTCGCATAGATCTACTATAACCATGTGCGGCGTTACATGTGTATATTCGCATCGTTTAACAGTAACACGGGATCCGTTTGAGCTATTGAAATAACAAACCACATCTTTATATTCGGTACCAAAAAAAGGTAATATTTCGTTGGTCACATTTAGTTTTAGGAATTATTTTTAAAGTAGAAATATTTACTTATCTCTATTTGCCCCCACCAAAGTAGTTCGAAAATTCGACGCCGATGTCCAGAATGCATAGCAGAATCATTCTCTATTTTGAGTACGAGTATCGTAGCCGTACGTTACCTGAAAATCGCGAAGAAATACTATCTCCAAGCGCGAGGTTATGTGTGTATATTCGCTTCGTTTAACAGTAACAGGGCAACGTATGAGATATTGAAACAACAAAGCACACCTTCGTATTCGGTACCAATGAAAGGTAAAATATCGTTCGGAATTTTTATTTGTAGAGAATATTAGTAAAGTCGAAATATTTAGATATCTGTACTTGCCCCCACAATCGTGATATGAAAATTCGACGCCGACGTCCGGGATCCATAGCAGAAATGTACTCCATTTAGAGTACGAGTATCGTACCGGTACGTTACGTGAAAATCGCGAAGAAATACTATCTCCAAGCGCGACGTTATATGTGTATATTCGCTTCATTTAACAGTAACACGTAAGCCATGTGAGATATTGTAGATCCAAGCACACATTTGTATTTGTTATTAAAAAATGGTAAGATTTCCTTGGTCACATTTAGTTTTAGGAATTATATTTAAAGTCAAAATATTTAGTGATCTGTGTCTGCCCCTACCAACGTAGAGGGAGAATTCGACGCCAATGTCCCGAATGCAAAGCAGAACCGTGCGCCATTTAGAGGACGTGAATCGTCCCAGTATGTTATGTGAAAGTCGCGAAGAACTACTAACGCCTAGCCGACGTTATAGATGTATATTCGCTTCGTTTAACAGTAACACGGCAACCGTGCGAGATATTGAAGAACCAAGCACACCTTTAAATTCGGGATCAAAAAATTGTATGATTTCCTTGGATAAATTAAGATGAAGGAATTAATCTTAAAGGCGATATATTTAATAATCTGTATATTCCCCTACATCGTAGTACGAAAATTTGGCGCCGATGTCC
>NW_017103783.1:0-452 GCF_001263275.1 Habropoda laboriosa
TTCGCAAATCATACCGTGACGATTCCCTTCCTTTAAATGGCGTACGGTTTTGCTATGCATATTCGAGTCAGGCGTCGAATATTCGAACTACGATGTGGGAGAAAATACGGATAATTAAATATTTCGACGTAAAGATAATTGCTAAAACTAAATGTGACCAAAGAAAACTTAGCATTTTTGGTACCGAATTCAAAGTTTGGGTTTGTTATTTCAATAGCTCACATTCTTCAATATCTCACACGGTTGCCGTGTTACTGTTAAACGAAGGGAATATACACCTATAACGTCGGCTTGGCGATAGTAGTTCTTCTCGATTTTCACATAACCTACTGCGGCGAAATTAGTACTCTAAATGGTGTTCGTTTCTGTTATGCATTCCGGACGCCGGGGTCGAATTTTCGAACTACGATGTGGTGGAAAATACGGATAACTAAATATTTCGTCTTTAAATA
>NW_017103784.1:0-539 GCF_001263275.1 Habropoda laboriosa
TATGATAAAGACGTATCCGTGGTTCCGCAATTTCAAAGTAATTGTTTAGTCGTCCTATTATATTATATTTACGGCGTTTCCCAGGCACGGGTCTGGAAATTATTCGGTCCTTCGCAGCAGTTGTAAATTTGGGAGGCCATCGAGCACTTTAACGTTTATTTAGAAGTTCGATGCCTTTCTTCTCGTGGCTCTCGTCCACATCTGTTTGTTGTATTTTAACTTCTCGGGTTTTTGGTCTCTACCTTGGTATGTTTTGTTAGCGACGAAGTGCTGCCCAGACTTATTACCTGCTGCGTTTATTGCTTCGAGACACGCGACTTTCCGCGCGCGTCACTCAAGGGTGCGGACGACACTTGAGAGTGACCGTTGACTTGGGCGCGTCCCTTTAGTTCGTTCTTTGTTTAATAGTTTGCCAATCGAAGTCGAAATTGTAACTAGCCAATCCGCGTGTCTCACCCCGCGCCGAATGTATCCTGACCGAGGAATCTTGGAACCTTTTCTGGGACCTCGAAATCAGAATCCATTCGGTTAGCAACGAG
>NW_017103785.1:0-569 GCF_001263275.1 Habropoda laboriosa
GTATTCGGTATTAAAAAATGGTAAGATAACGTTGGTCACATTTAGTTTTAGGAATTATTTTTATGGTCGCATTATTTAATTATCTGTATTTGCCCCCACCATCGTAATTCTTATATTCGACGCCATCGTCCAGAATGCGTAGCAGATTCGTACGCCATTAAGATCACGACAATTGCCGCAGTATGTTATGTTAATGTCGCGAAGAACTTCTATCGCCTAGCCTTCGTTATAGGTGTACATTCGCTTCGTTTTGACAGTAGTTTGAGCTATTGAAAAAACAAACCACAACTTTGTTTTCGGTACCAAAAAAAGGTCAGGTTTGGTTGGGTCTATTTATTTGATGTAATTATGTCTAACGTCGAAATATTTAATTATTTGAATTTTCCCCCACATCGTAGTTCGAAAATTCTACTCCGGCTTCCAACACGCATAGCAGAACCGTACGCCATTTAGAGGACGTGAATCGTCCCAGTATGATATGCGAAGGTCACGCAGATCTACTGTAGCCATGTGCGATGTAATATGTGTATATTCGTTTCGTTTAACAGTAACACGGCAACCGTGTGAGC
>NW_017103786.1:0-479 GCF_001263275.1 Habropoda laboriosa
TATTTAACGTCGCGCATGGAGATAGTATTTCTTGTCGATTTTCACGTAACGTACTGGGACGATTATCGTACTCCTAATCGAGTGCATTTCTGCTATGCATTCTGGACTCCGGCGTCCAGTTGGCGAACTACGATGTGGGGGCAAATACAGATAACTAAATATTTCGACTTTATAAATAAATCCTTCAGATAAATGTATACAATAATTCTCACAATTTTTCGACCCCGAATATAAAGGTGTGCTTTGATATTCAAAGCTCAAACGGTTCCGTTCTTACTGTTAAACGAAGCGAATATACACATATAACGTCTCGCTTCGAGATAGTATTTCTTGGCGATTTTCACGTTGCGGAGATATTCATACTCTAAATGACTTACGATTCTACTATGCATTCTGGACGACGGCTTTGAATTTATGAACTACGATGGTGGGGGCAAATACAGCAAACTAAATATATCGACTTTAAAAATATTCCCAAC
>NW_017103787.1:0-299 GCF_001263275.1 Habropoda laboriosa
TAACGAATATAAACTGAAGCATTGCTGTTTTCTCGCCACATAGACGTTTTGCGGTACTGCATGTATCTGTATTCTCTATATTATGCTGGTTTCGCCACGTAAAACGAGTTTTAACGAATATAAACTGAAATACTGCTGTTTTCTCGCGACAAACCATGTTTTGCAGACCTGCAAACATCTGCTTTCTGTTTATTTTGCATATTTCGCCACGTAAAATGTGATTTAACAAATATAAGCTGAAATACTGCTGTTTTCTCGCGACAAACCACGTTTTGCAGAACTGCACACGACTGTTTTCT
>NW_017103788.1:0-512 GCF_001263275.1 Habropoda laboriosa
AGTTAAAATGAATTGTTATTCAGTCTATTGTATTGAAATTCTAATTGATTCTAATGTATACAAATGTTACAAGAAGGCTAAGTGTGTACAGTGTGGACATAGGCTAGCTAGTAGCCCCCGACCACTCTATTCACATCTCAGAATATACTCGAAAGTGTATCGTCAACACTAACACGTTACCCAGATTATCCAAAAATTGAAGAAGTTACTTTTAAAATTGAACATTCTACGGTGTTTCGAGAGATTTGATAATCACAGTCGAACCTTAAACGAACGTTCAAACGAAGAAAATTTTCCAAAAATCATTTCGTACGTTATTAATCGATAAAACAAAAATTCATTGTTGAAAAATAAATATTTCCTGAAAATCTTCATCTTCCATACAAGATTCAAGATTTTCCCTAATTAAGAGTAATTTCAAAAGAAAATCGCCGATTCTTTCGTAATTATATTTTGCATTCTATTGTAATGTTATAATAACGTACAATTTATTAATTTTCACAATTTTGTTA
>NW_017103789.1:0-513 GCF_001263275.1 Habropoda laboriosa
AAATATTCAATAATAGACGAACTAGGGATGAAGCTATTATTTCAATACGCGATGCACTGACTCCAGTATTTACTAAAATACAAAAATTCTCGTATAAATTCCGAAAATAGATAATTAATTACGGTAAACTACTGAGACGGTTTAATTTTGGGGTGGGCACAGTGCACGAGTGTAGTGCACTCGTTTCAAATCAGCTCACAATATACAATAATAAATCAACTAACTACTTAACATGCAATTCATGCAAATTCCTTAGATGGTAAATTATTAGTAAACAAAATTCAATATCAGAGATAATATATGAAAAATACTGAAGGAAAAATTTCAAATTTCAATTTCAATTGCTGGAAGAAAAGTACATACTGATTGTTATGCTGTAACGAAAAAGCAACCTGTCAAAGACATTTCAATATCCTATTCGACAAGTCTGGAGAACAACGATGACTAAACTTCAAATGTTTATCTCCCTAAACCTTCAAAATAATTTCGAAATATTTTATTCGAAGCGAAGTA
>NW_017103790.1:0-1027 GCF_001263275.1 Habropoda laboriosa
AGTATGTTATGTTAATGTCGCAAAGAACTACTATCGCCTAGCCGACGTTATAGGTGTATATTCACTTCGTTTAACGGTATGAGCGGAACCGTTGAGCTTTGAATAACAAAGCACACCTTTTTATTCGGTACAAACAAAAGGTAAGATTTCGTTGGGAACATTTATTTGTAGGGAATATTTTAACGCGGAAATATTTAATTAACTGTATTTGCCCCCATCATCGTCGGTCGAAAATTCGACGCCGGCGTCCAGGATCCCTAACATAACCGTACGCCATTTAGTGGACGTGAATTGTCCCATTATGATATGCGAAGGTCGCGAAGAATTACTATAACCATGTCCGACGTTATATGTGTATATCCGCTTCGTTTAACAGTAACACGACAACCGTGTGAGATATTGAAGAACCAAGCACACCTTTGTATTCGCTACCAAAGAAAGGTGAAATATCGTTGGGAATTTATATTTGTAGAGAATATTAGTAAAGTCGAAATATTTAGTTATCTGTATTTTCCCCCACCATCGTAGTTCTTATATTCGACGCCGACATCCAGAATGCATAGCAGAAACGTAATCCATTTAGAGTACGAGTATCGTACCGGTACGTTACGTGAAAATCGAAAAGGAATACTATCTCCAAGCGCGACGTTATATGTGTATATTCGCTTTCTTTAACATTAACACGGTAACCGTTTGAGCTATTGATAAAACAAACAACACCATTGTATTCGGGATCAATAGAATGTAAGATTTCGTTGGGAACCCTCCAAGCGCGACGTTGTAGGTGTATATTCGCTTCGATAAACAGTAGCACGGGAACCGTTTGAGCTATTAAAAAACACACCACACCTTTGTATTCGATTCCAAAAAAAAGGTAAGATTTCGTTGGGAACATATATTTGTTGGAATAATTATTAACGTCGAAATATTTAATTATCTGTATTTTCCCCCATCATCGTAATTCGAAAATTCGGCGCCGAAGTCCAGAATGCATAGCAGAATCATACTCTATTTGGAGTACGAGTAT
>NW_017103790.1:5206-8142 GCF_001263275.1 Habropoda laboriosa
AAACAATCCACACCTTCGTATTCGTTACCAAAAAAAGGCAAGATTTCTTTGGGGACAATTATTTGCAGGGAATATTTTTAAAGACGAAATATTTAGTTATCTGTATTCGCCACTACCATCGTTGAGATAAAATTCGACGTCACGTCCAGAATGCATAGTGGAATCAATCACCATAAGGGGATGAATAACGCCGCATTATGTTATGTTAATGTCGCGAAGAACTACATTCGCCTAGCCGACGTTATAGGTGTTTATTCGCTTAGTTTAACATTATCATGGCAACCGTGTGGGGTATTGAAGAATCAATCCACACCCTCGTATTCGGTACCAAAAAAAGGCAAGATTTCTTTGGGAACATTTATTTGGAGGAAACATTTTTAAAGTCGAAATATTTTGTTATCTGTATTTGCCCCTACCAACGTAGTTCGTAAATTCGACGCGGATGTCCAGAATGTACAGCAGAATCTAACTCCATTTCGAGTACGAGTACCGCCGCAGTGTGTTATGTAAATGTCGCGAAGAACTACAATCGCCTAGCCAACGTTATAGGTGTATATACGCATCGTTTATCAGTAACACGGAAACTGTTTGTGCTATTGAAAAAACAATCCACACCTTCGTATTCGGTACCAAAAAAAGGCAAGATTTCTTTGTATACATTTAGCTGAAGGAATTATTTTTAAAGCCGAAACATTTAAATATCTGTATTTGCCCACCACCATCGTAGATCGACAATTCGGCTCCGATGTCCCGAATGCATAGCAGAACCGTACTCCATTTAGAGTACGAGAATTGCCACCGTCTGATATGTGAAAGTCGCGAAGAACTACTATACCCAGGTGCGGCGACACATGTGTATATTCGCTTCGTTTAACAGTAACAGGGCAACGTTTGAGCGATTGAAAAACAAAGCTCACCATTGTATTTGGTATCAAGAAGTGTTAAGATTCAGTTGGTCACATTTAGTTTAAGGAATTGTTTTAAAGTCGATATATTTAGATATCTGTATTTGCGCCCATCATCGTAGAGAGAAAAATCGACGCCGATGTCCAGAATGCACAGCAGAATCGTATTCCATTTAGAGTACGAATATCGCCGCAGTAGGTTATGTGAAAGACGCGAAGAACTACCATCGCCTTGCCGACGTTATAGGTGTATAATCGCTTCGTTTAACAGTAACATGGCAACCGTGTGAGATATTGAAGAACCAAGCACACCTATGTATTCGGTATCACAAAAAGGTAAGACTTCGTTGGTCACATTTAGCTTTAGGAATTATTGTTAACATCCAAATATTTAATTATCTGTATTTGTCCCCACCATCGTAGTTCGAAAAGTCGTCGCCGGTGTCCAGAATGCATAGCAGAAATGTACGCCACTTAGAGGACGAGAATCGTCCCCGTATGATATGCGAAGGACGCGGAGAGCTACTATAACCATGTGCGACGTTATAAGTGTATATTCGAATCGTTTAACAGTAACACCGGAATCGTTTGAGCTATAGAAAAAACAAACTACTACTTCGTATTCGGTACCAAAAAAAGGTCAGATATGGTTGGGTCTATTTATTTGTTGCAATTATATCCAAAGACGAAATACTTAATTATCTGTATTTTTCCCCACCAACGTAGATCGAAACTTCGATGCCGACGTACAGAATGCATAGCAGAATCAAATACCATTTAGAGTACGAATATCGCCGCATTTAGTTAGGTTAATGTTGCGATGAACTACTATCGCCAAGCCGACGTTAAATTTGTATATTCGCTTCGTTTAACAGTTACACGGCAAACGAGTGAGCTATTGAAATATCAAACCCAAACTTTGTATTCGGTACCAAAAAAAGGTAAGATTTCGATTACTATAACCGTGTGCGACGTTATATGTGTATATTCGCTTCGTTTAACAGTAACATCGGCACCGTTTGAGGTTTGTATAACAAAGCACACCTTTATATTCGGTACCAATAAATGGTATGATTTCGTTGGTTACATTTGGTTCAAGGCATCATTTTTAATGTCGATATATTTAATTATCTGTATTTTCCCCCACCATCGTAGTTCGAAAATTCGGCGCTGAAGTCCAGAATGCATAGCAGAATCATACTCCTTCATAGCAGAATCATTTTCTATTTTGAGTAAGAGTATCGTACCTGTATGTTACGCGAAAATCACGGAGAAATACAATCACCTAGCCGACTATATATTTGTATATTCGCTTCGATTAACAGTAACACGGGAACTGTTTGAGCTATTAAAAAAAGAAACCGCAACTTTGTATTCGGTACCAAAAAACGGTAGGATTTCGATGGGATCAAATATTTGTAGGGAATATTTTTAAAGTCGAAATATTTAGTTATCTGTATTTACCCCTAACAAAGTAGTTCGAAAATTCGACGCCATTGTCCAAAATGCACATCTGATTCGTACTCCCTTTAGGGTACGAGTATCGTACCGGTACGTTACATGAAAGTCGCGAAGAACTATTATCACATAGTCGATGTTATATTTGTATATTCTCTTCGTTTAGCAGTATCACGGCAACCGTGTGAGATATTGAAGGACCAAGCACATCTTTATATTCGGGGTCGATAAATTGTAACATATATTGTATACATTTAGCTGAAGGAATTATACTTAAAGTCGCAATATTTAATTATCAGTATTATCCCACACATCGTATTTCGAAAATTCGACGCCGGAGACCAGATGCATAGCAGAACCGTACACCCGTTAGAGGACGAGAATCGTCCCAGAATGATTTGAGAAGGTCGCGAGGAAATACTATAACTATGTGCAACGTTATGTGTGTATATTCGCTTCGTTTAACAGTACGACCGGTACCATTTGAGTTTTGAATAACAAAGCACACCCTTGTATTCGGTACCAAAAGAAGGTAAGATTTCATTGGATACATTTAGCTGAAGGAATTATTTC
>NW_017103791.1:0-266 GCF_001263275.1 Habropoda laboriosa
TATGTGTATATTCGCTTCGTTTAACAGTAAGACCGGAACCGTTTGAGCTTTGAATAACAAAGCGCACCTTTGTATTCGGGATCAAAAAAAGGTAAGATTTCGTTGGATACATTCAGCTGAAGCAACTCTTTTTGAAGTCGAAGTATTTAATTATCTATATTTTCCCCCACCATCGTAGTTCGAAAATACGGCGCCGAAGTCCAGAATGCATAGCAGAATTGTACTCCATTTAGAGTACGAGTACCGTACCGGTACGTTACGTGAAA
>NW_017103792.1:0-341 GCF_001263275.1 Habropoda laboriosa
TTTTCATTAGAACACGTTTTACGTGGCGAAACAAACAAAATAAAAAGAAAACACTCGATTGCAGTACTGCAAAGGTCTTTTTCGAGGAGAAAACAGCAGTATAATGTTTATATTCGTTAAAACACGTTTTACTTGGCGAAACCTGGAAAATAAAGAGAAATCAGTCGTTTGTAGTACTGCAAAACGTGGGTTGTCGCGGGAAAACAGCAGTATTACAGTTTATATTCGTTAGAACTCGTTTAACGTGGCGAAACATGCAAAATGAAGAGGAAACAGTCATTTTGCAGTACTGCAAAAGGTGGTTTGTCGCGAGTATACAGCAGTATATCAGTTTATATTCG
>NW_017103793.1:0-582 GCF_001263275.1 Habropoda laboriosa
GTGACGGTATATGTTTTTATTCTATTCGTTTAACTGTAACATGGGAACCGTTTGAGCTATTGAGAAAACAAACCACAACTTTGTATTCGGTACCAAAGAAAGGTAAGACTTCGTTGGTCACATTTAGTTTGAGGAATTATTTTCGAAATATTTAGTTATCTGTATTTTCGCCCAGCATCGTAGATTTTAAATTCAACACCGTCGTCCAGAATGCATAGCAGAACCGTACGGCATTTGGAGGACGAGAATTGTCACATTATGATATGGGAAGGTCGCGAAGATCTACTTTATCTGGGTGCGACGTTATATGTGTATATTCGCTTCGTTTAACAGTAACACGGCAACCGTGTGAGATATTGAAGAACCAAGCACAATTTCGTATTCCGTATCAAAAAGAGGTAAGAATACGTTGGGAATATTTATTTGTAACGATAATTTGTAAAGTCGAAATATTTAATTATCTGTATTTGACCCACCATCATATTTGGTAAATTCGACGCCGATGTCCTGAATGCATTCCAGAACCGTGTGCCATTTACAGGACGTGTATCGTCCCAGTATGATATGCGAAGGGCGGGAAGA
>NW_017103794.1:0-14023 GCF_001263275.1 Habropoda laboriosa
GGTAAACGAGTTTTAACCAATATAAACTGAAACACAGCTGTTTTCTCGCGACAAACAACGTTGCTGCAGTACTGCACAAGACTGTTTGCTCTTTATTATGCATGTTTCGCCACGTAAAACTAATATTAACGAATATAAACTGAAATACTGCCCTTTTTCTCGCGACAAACCACGTATCACTGTATAGCAAACATTTGTTATATCTTTATTATGCATGTTTCGACACGTAAAACGTTATTTAACGAATGTAAACTGAAATACTGCTGTCTTCTTGTGACAAACCACGTATTGCAGTGCTGCACACGACTGTTTTCTCTGAATTTCGCATGTTTCGCCACGGTAAACGAGTTTTAACGAATATAAACTGAAATACTGCTGTTTTCTAGCGACAAACCACGATTTGCAGTACTGCAAGCTTCTGTTTTCTCTTTATTTTGCATGTTTCGCCGCGTAAAACGAGTTTTAAGGAATATAAACTGAAATACTGCTGTTTTCTCGCGACAAACCACGATTTGCAGTACTGCAAGCTTCTGCTTTCTCTTTATTTTGCATGTTTCGCCGCGTAAAACGAGTTTTAACGAATATAAACTGAAATACTACTGTTTTCTCGCGACAAACCACGTATCGCTGTATTGCAAACATCTGTTATATCTTTATTATACTTGTTTCGCCACGTAAAACGAGTTTTAACGAATATAAACTGAAAAACTGCTGTTGTCTCGCGACAAACCACGTTTTGCAGTACTGCAAATATCTGTTTTCTCTTTATTTTGCATGTTTCGCCGCGTAAAACGAGTTTTAACGAATATAAACTGAAACACAGCTGTTTTCTCGCGACAAACCACGTATCGCTGTATTGCAAACATCTGTTATATCTTTATTATACTTGTTTCGCCACGTAAAACGAGTTTTAACGAATATAAACTGAAAAACTGCTGTTTTCTCGCGACAAACAACGTTGTTGCAGTACTGCACACGACTGTTTGCTCTTTATTATGCATGTTTCGCCACGTAAAACTAATATAAACGAATATAAACTGAAATACTGCTGTTTTCTCGCGACAAACCACGTATCACTGTATTGCAAACATCTGTTATATCTTTATTATACTTGTTTCGCCACGTAAAACGAGTTTTAACGAATATAAACTGAAAAACTGCTGTTTTCTCGCGACAAACAACGTTGTTGCAGTACTGCACACGACTGTTTGCTCTTTATTATGCATGTTTCGCCACGTAAAACTAATATAAACGAATATAAACTGAAATACTGCTGTTTTCTCGCGACAAACCACGTATCACTGTATTGCAAACATCTGTTATATCTTTATTATGCATGTTTAAACACGTAAAACGTGATTTAACGAATGTAAACTGAAATACTGCTGTATTCTCGCGACAAACCACGTATTGCAGTGCTGCACACGACTGTTTTCTCTGAATTTTGCATGTTTCGCCACGGTAAACGAGTTTTAACGAATATAAACTGAAATACTGCTGTTTTCTCACGACGAACCACGATTTGCAGTACTGCAAGCTTCTGTTTTCTCTTTATTTTGCATGTTTCGCCGCGTAAAACGAGTTTTAACGAATATAAACTGAAACACAGCTGTTTTCTCGCGACAATCCACGTATCACTGTATTGCAAACATCTGTTATATCTTTATTATGCATGTTTCGACACGTAAAACGTGATTTAACGAATGTAAACTGAAATACTGCTGTTTTCTCGCGACAAACCACGTATCGCTGTATTGCAAACATCTGTTATATCTTTATTATACTTGTTTCGCCACGTAAAACGAGTTTTAACGAATATAAACTGAAAAACTGCTGTTTTCTCGCGACAAACCACGTATCGCTAAATTGCAAACATCTGTTACATCTTTATTATGCATGTTTCGACACGTAAAACGTGATTTAACGAATGTAAACTGAAATACTGCTGTTTTCTCGCGACAAACCACGTATCGCTAAATTGCAAACATCTGTTACATCTTTATTATGCATGTTTCGACACGTAAAACGTGATTTAACGAATGTAAACTGAAATACTGCTGTTTTCTCGCGACAAACAACGTTGTTGCAGTACTGCACACGACTGTTTGCTCTTTATTATGCATGTTTCGCCACCTAAAACTAATATAAACAAATATAAACTAAAATACTGCTGTTTTCTCGCGACAAACAACGTTGTTGCAGTACTGCACACGACTGTTTGCTCTTTAATATGCATGTTTCGCCACGTAAAACTAATATAAACGAATATAAACTGAAATACTGCTGTTTTCTCGCGACAAACCACGTATCACTGTATTGCAAACATCTGTTATATCTTTATTATGCATGTTTCGACACGTAAAACGTGATTTAACGAATGTAAACTGAAATACTGCTGTTTTCTCGCGACAAACCACGTATCGCTAAATTGCAAACATCTGTTACATCTTTATTATGCATGTTTCGACACGTAAAACGTGATTTAACGAATGTAAACTGAAATACTGCTGTATTCTCGCGACAAACCACGTATTGCAGTGCTGCACACGACTGTTTTCTCTGAATTTTGCATGTTTCGCCACGGTAAACGAGTTTTAACGAATATAAACTGAAATACTGCTGTTTTCTCGCGACAAACCACGTATCGCTAAATTGCAAACATCTGTTACATCTTTATTATGCATGTTTCGACACGTAAAACGTGATTTAACGAATGTAAACTGAAATACTGCTGTTTTCTCGCGACAAACAACGTTGTTGCAGTACTGCACACGACTGTTTGCTCTTTATTATGCATGTTTCGCCACCTAAAACTAATATAAACAAATATAAACTAAAATACTGCTGTTTTCTCGCGACAAACCACGTATCGCTAAATTGCAAACATCTGTTACATCTTTATTATGCATGTTTCGACACGTAAAACGTGATTTAACGAATGTAAACTGAAATACTGCTGTTTTCTCGCGACAAACCACGATTTGCAGTACTGCAAGCTTCTGTTTTCTCTTTATTTTGCATGTTTCGCCGCGTAAAACGAGTTTTAACGAATATAAACTGAAAAACTGCTGTTTTCTCGCGACAAACCACGATTTGCAGTACTGCAAGCTTCCGTTTTCTCTTTATTTTGCATGTTTCGCCGCGTAAAACGAGTTTTAACGAATATAAACTGAAAAACTGCTGTTTTCTCGCGACAAACCACGTATCGCTGTATTGCAAACATCTGTTATATCTTTATTATACTTGTTTCGCCACGTAAAACGAGTTTTAACGAATATAAACTGAAAAACTGCTGTTTTCTCGCGACAAACAACGTTGTTGCAGTACTGCACACGACTGTTTGCTCTTTATTATGCATGTTTCGCCACCTAAAACGAGTTTTAACGAATATAAACTGAAACACAGCTGTTTTCTCGCGACAAACCACGTATCACTGTATTGCAAACATCTGTTATATCTTTATTATGCATGTTTCGACACGTAAAACGTGATTTAACGAATGTAAACTGAAATACTGCTGTTTTCTCGCGACAAACCACGTATCGCTGTATTGCAAACATCTGTTATATCTTTATTATACTTGTTTCGCCACGTAAAACGAGTTTTAACGAATATAAACTGAAAAACTGCTGTTTTCTCGCGACAAACCACGTATCACTGTATTGCAAACATCTGTTATATCTTTATTATGCATGTTTCGACACGTAAAACGTGATTTAACGAATGTAAACTGAAATACTGCTGTTTTCTCGCGACAAACCACGTATCGCTAAATTGCAAACATCTGTTACATCTTTATTATGCATGTTTCGACACGTAAAACGTGATTTAACGAATGTAAACTGAAATACTGCTGTTTTCTCGCGACAAACAACGTTGTTGCAGTACTGCACACGACTGTTTGCTCTTTATTATGCATGTTTCGCCACCTAAAACTAATATAAACAAATATAAACTAAAATACTGCTGTTTTCTCGCGACAAACAACGTTGTTGCAGTACTGCACACGACTGTTTGCTCTTTAATATGCATGTTTCGCCACGTAAAACTAATATAAACGAATATAAACTGAAATACTGCTGTTTTCTCGCGACAAACCACGTATCACTGTATTGCAAACATCTGTTATATCTTTATTATGCATGTTTCGACACGTAAAACGTGATTTAACGAATGTAAACTGAAATACTGCTGTTTTCTCGCGACAAACAACGTTGTTGCAGTACTGCACACGACTGTTTGCTCTTTATTATGCATGTTTCGCCACCTAAAACTAATATAAACAAATATAAACTAAAATACTGCTGTTTTCTCGCGACAAACCACGTATCGCTAAATTGCAAACATCTGTTACATCTTTATTATGCATGTTTCGACACGTAAAACGTGATTTAACGAATGTAAACTGAAATACTGCTGTATTCTCGCGACAAACCACGTATTGCAGTGCTGCACACGACTGTTTTCTCTGAATTTTGCATGTTTCGCCACGGTAAACGAGTTTTAACGAATATAAACTGAAATACTGCTGTTTTCTAGCGACAAACCACGATTTGCAGTACTGCAAGCTTCTGTTTTCTCTTTATTTTGCATGTTTCGCCGCGTAAAACGAGTTTTAACGAATATAAACTGAAAAACTGCTGTTTTCTCGCGACAAACAACGTTGTTGCAGTACTGCACACGACTGTTTGCTCTTTATTATGCATGTTTCGCCACCTAAAACGAGTTTTAACGAATATAAACTGAAACACAGCTGTTTTCTCGCGACAAACCACGTATCGCTAAATTGCAAACATCTGTTACATCTTTATTATGCATGTTTCGACACGTAAAACGTGATTTAACGAATGTAAACTGAAATACTGCTGTTTTCTCGCGACAAACCACGTATAGCAGTGCTGCACACGACTGTTTTCTCTGAATTTTGCATGTTTCGCCACGGTAAACGAGTTTTAACGAATATAAACTGAAAAACTGCTGTTTTCTCGCGACAAACCACGATTTGCAGTACTGCAAGCTTCTGTTTTCTATTTATTTTGCATGTTTCGCCGCGTAAAACGAGTTTTAACGAATATAAACTGAAAAACTGCTGTTTTCTCGCGACAAACAACGTTTTGCAGTACTTCAAACATCCGTTTTCTCTTTATTTTGCATGTTTCGCCGCGTAAAACGAGTTTTAACGAATATAAACTGAAATACTGCTGTTTTCTCGCAACAAACCACGTATTGCAGTGCTGCACACAACTGTTTTCTCTTCATTGTGAATGTTTCGCCGCGTAAAACTAATATAAACGAAAATAAACCGAAATACTGCTGTTTTCTCGCGACAAACCACGTATCGCTGTATTGCAAACATCTGTTATATCTTTATTATGCATGTTTCGACACGTAAAACGTGATTTAACGAATGTAAACTGAAATACTGCTGTTTTCTCGAGACGAACCACATTTTGCAGTACTGCGAGCTTCTGTTTTCTCTTTATTTTGCATGTTTCGCCGCGTAAAACGAGTTTTAACGAATATAAACTGAAATACTGCTGTTTTCTCGCGACAAACCACGTTTTGCAGTGCTGCACACGACTGTTTTCTCTGAATTTTGCATGTTTCGCCACGGTAAACGAGTTTTAACGAATATAAACTGAAAAACTGCTGTTTTCTCGCGACAAACCACGTATCGCTAAATTGCAAACATCTGTTACATCTTTATTATGCATGTTTCGACACGTAAAACGTGATTTAACGAATGTAAACTGAAATACTGCTGTTTTCTCGCGACAAACCACGTATAGCAGTGCTGCACACGACTGTTTTCTCTGAATTTTGCATGTTTCGCCACGGTAAACGAGTTTTAACGAATATAAACTGAAAAACTGCTGTTTTCTCGCGACAAACCACGATTTGCAGTACTGCAAGCTTCTGTTTTCTCTTTATTTTGCATGTTTCGCCGCGTAAAACGAGTTTTAACGAATATAAACTGAAAAACTGCTGTTTTCTCGCGACAAACAACGTTGTTGCAGTACTGCACACGACTGTTTGCTCTTTATTATGCATGTTTCGCCACCTAAAACGAGTTTTAACGAATATAAACTGAAACACAGCTGTTTTCTCGCGACAAACCACGTATCACTGTATTGCAAACATCTGTTATATCTTTATTATGCATGTTTCGACACGTAAAACGTGATTTAACGAATGTAAACTGAAATACTGCTGTTTTCTCGCGACAAACCACGTATCGCTGTATTGCAAACATCTGTTATATCTTTATTATACTTGTTTCGCCACGTAAAACGAGTTTTAACGAATATAAACTGAAAAACTGCTGTTTTCTCGCGACAAACAACGTTGTTGCAGTACTGCACACGACTGTTTGCTCTTTATTATGCATGTTTCGCCACCTAAAACGAGTTTTAACGAATATAAACTGAAACACAGCTGTTTTCTCGCGACAAACCACGTATCACTGTATTGCAAACATCTGTTATATCTTTATTATGCATGTTTCGACACGTAAAACGTGATTTAACGAATGTAAACTGAAATACTGCTGTTTTCTCGCGACAAACCACGTATCGCTGTATTGCAAACATCTGTTATATCTTTATTATACTTGTTTCGCCACGTAAAACGAGTTTTAACGAATATAAACTGAAAAACTGCTGTTTTCTCGCGACAAACAACGTTGTTGCAGTACTGCACACGACTGTTTGCTCTTTATTATGCATGTTTCGCCACCTAAAACGAGTTTTAACGAATATAAACTGAAACACAGCTGTTTTCTCGCGACAAACCACGTATCACTGTATTGCAAACATCTGTTATATCTTTATTATGCATGTTTCGACACGTAAAACGTGATTTAACGAATGTAAACTGAAATACTGCTGTTTTCTCGCGACAAACCACGTATCGCTGTATTGCAAACATCTGTTATATCTTTATTATACTTGTTTCGCCACGTAAAACGAGTTTTAACGAATATAAACTGAAAAACTGCTGTTTTCTCGCGACAAACAACGTTGTTGCAGTACTGCACACGACTGTTTGCTCTTTATTATGCATGTTTCGCCACCTAAAACGAGTTTTAACGAATATAAACTGAAACACAGCTGTTTTCTCGCGACAAACCACGTATCACTGTATTGCAAACATCTGTTATATCTTTATTATGCATGTTTCGACACGTAAAACGTGATTTAACGAATGTAAACTGAAATACTGCTGTTTTCTCGCGACAAACCACGTATCGCTGTATTGCAAACATCTGTTATATCTTTATTATACTTGTTTCGCCACGTAAAACGAGTTTTAACGAATATAAACTGAAAAACTGCTGTTTTCTCGCGACAAACAACGTTGTTGCAGTACTGCACACGACTGTTTGCTCTTTATTATGCATGTTTCGCCACCTAAAACGAGTTTTAACGAATATAAACTGAAACACAGCTGTTTTCTCGCGACAAACCACGTATCACTGTATTGCAAACATCTGTTATATCTTTATTATGCATGTTTCGACACGTAAAACGTGATTTAACGAATGTAAACTGAAATACTGCTGTTTTCTCGCGACAAACCACGTATCGCTGTATTGCAAACATCTGTTATATCTTTATTATACTTGTTTCGCCACGTAAAACGAGTTTTAACGAATATAAACTGAAAAACTGCTGTTTTCTCGCGACAAACAACGTTGTTGCAGTACTGCACACGACTGTTTGCTCTTTATTATGCATGTTTCGCCACCTAAAACGAGTTTTAACGAATATAAACTGAAACACAGCTGTTTTCTCGCGACAAACCACGTATCACTGTATTGCAAACATCTGTTATATCTTTATTATGCATGTTTCGACACGTAAAACGTGATTTAACGAATGTAAACTGAAATACTGCTGTTTTCTCGCGACAAACCACGTATCGCTGTATTGCAAACATCTGTTATATCTTTATTATACTTGTTTCGCCACGTAAAACGAGTTTTAACGAATATAAACTGAAAAACTGCTGTTTTCTCGCGACAAACAACGTTGTTGCAGTACTGCACACGACTGTTTGCTCTTTATTATGCATGTTTCGCCACCTAAAACGAGTTTTAACGAATATAAACTGAAACACAGCTGTTTTCTCGCGACAAACCACGTATCACTGTATTGCAAACATCTGTTATATCTTTATTATGCATGTTTCGACACGTAAAACGTGATTTAACGAATGTAAACTGAAATACTGCTGTTTTCTCGCGACAAACCACGTATCGCTGTATTGCAAACATCTGTTATATCTTTATTATACTTGTTTCGCCACGTAAAACGAGTTTTAACGAATATAAACTGAAAAACTGCTGTTTTCTCGCGACAAACAACGTTGTTGCAGTACTGCACACGACTGTTTGCTCTTTATTATGCATGTTTCGCCACCTAAAACGAGTTTTAACGAATATAAACTGAAACACAGCTGTTTTCTCGCGACAAACCACGTATCACTGTATTGCAAACATCTGTTATATCTTTATTATGCATGTTTCGACACGTAAAACGTGATTTAACGAATGTAAACTGAAATACTGCTGTTTTCTCGCGACAAACCACGTATCGCTGTATTGCAAACATCTGTTATATCTTTATTATACTTGTTTCGCCACGTAAAACGAGTTTTAACGAATATAAACTGAAAAACTGCTGTTTTCTCGCGACAAACAACGTTGTTGCAGTACTGCACACGACTGTTTGCTCTTTATTATGCATGTTTCGCCACCTAAAACGAGTTTTAACGAATATAAACTGAAACACAGCTGTTTTCTCGCGACAAACCACGTATCACTGTATTGCAAACATCTGTTATATCTTTATTATGCATGTTTCGACACGTAAAACGTGATTTAACGAATGTAAACTGAAATACTGCTGTTTTCTCGCGACAAACCACGTATCGCTGTATTGCAAACATCTGTTATATCTTTATTATACTTGTTTCGCCACGTAAAACGAGTTTTAACGAATATAAACTGAAAAACTGCTGTTTTCTCGCGACAAACAACGTTGTTGCAGTACTGCACACGACTGTTTGCTCTTTATTATGCATGTTTCGCCACCTAAAACGAGTTTTAACGAATATAAACTGAAACACAGCTGTTTTCTCGCGACAAACCACGTATCACTGTATTGCAAACATCTGTTATATCTTTATTATGCATGTTTCGACACGTAAAACGTGATTTAACGAATGTAAACTGAAATACTGCTGTTTTCTCGCGACAAACCACGTATCGCTGTATTGCAAACATCTGTTATATCTTTATTATACTTGTTTCGCCACGTAAAACGAGTTTTAACGAATATAAACTGAAAAACTGCTGTTTTCTCGCGACAAACAACGTTGTTGCAGTACTGCACACGACTGTTTGCTCTTTATTATGCATGTTTCGCCACCTAAAACGAGTTTTAACGAATATAAACTGAAACACAGCTGTTTTCTCGCGACAAACCACGTATCACTGTATTGCAAACATCTGTTATATCTTTATTATGCATGTTTCGACACGTAAAACGTGATTTAACGAATGTAAACTGAAATACTGCTGTTTTCTCGCGACAAACCACGTATCGCTGTATTGCAAACATCTGTTATATCTTTATTATACTTGTTTCGCCACGTAAAACGAGTTTTAACGAATATAAACTGAAAAACTGCTGTTTTCTCGCGACAAACAACGTTGTTGCAGTACTGCACACGACTGTTTGCTCTTTATTATGCATGTTTCGCCACCTAAAACGAGTTTTAACGAATATAAACTGAAACACAGCTGTTTTCTCGCGACAAACCACGTATCACTGTATTGCAAACATCTGTTATATCTTTATTATGCATGTTTCGACACGTAAAACGTGATTTAACGAATGTAAACTGAAATACTGCTGTTTTCTCGCGACAAACCACGTATCGCTGTATTGCAAACATCTGTTATATCTTTATTATACTTGTTTCGCCACGTAAAACGAGTTTTAACGAATATAAACTGAAAAACTGCTGTTTTCTCGCGACAAACAACGTTGTTGCAGTACTGCACACGACTGTTTGCTCTTTATTATGCATGTTTCGCCACCTAAAACGAGTTTTAACGAATATAAACTGAAACACAGCTGTTTTCTCGCGACAAACCACGTATCACTGTATTGCAAACATCTGTTATATCTTTATTATGCATGTTTCGACACGTAAAACGTGATTTAACGAATGTAAACTGAAATACTGCTGTTTTCTCGCGACAAACCACGTATCGCTGTATTGCAAACATCTGTTATATCTTTATTATACTTGTTTCGCCACGTAAAACGAGTTTTAACGAATATAAACTGAAAAACTGCTGTTTTCTCGCGACAAACAACGTTGTTGCAGTACTGCACACGACTGTTTGCTCTTTATTATGCATGTTTCGCCACCTAAAACGAGTTTTAACGAATATAAACTGAAACACAGCTGTTTTCTCGCGACAAACCACGTATCACTGTATTGCAAACATCTGTTATATCTTTATTATGCATGTTTCGACACGTAAAACGTGATTTAACGAATGTAAACTGAAATACTGCTGTTTTCTCGCGACAAACCACGTATCGCTGTATTGCAAACATCTGTTATATCTTTATTATACTTGTTTCGCCACGTAAAACGAGTTTTAACGAATATAAACTGAAAAACTGCTGTTTTCTCGCGACAAACAACGTTGTTGCAGTACTGCACACGACTGTTTGCTCTTTATTATGCATGTTTCGCCACCTAAAACGAGTTTTAACGAATATAAACTGAAACACAGCTGTTTTCTCGCGACAAACCACGTATCACTGTATTGCAAACATCTGTTATATCTTTATTATGCATGTTTCGACACGTAAAACGTGATTTAACGAATGTAAACTGAAATACTGCTGTTTTCTCGCGACAAACCACGTATCGCTGTATTGCAAACATCTGTTATATCTTTATTATACTTGTTTCGCCACGTAAAACGAGTTTTAACGAATATAAACTGAAAAACTGCTGTTTTCTCGCGACAAACAACGTTGTTGCAGTACTGCACACGACTGTTTGCTCTTTATTATGCATGTTTCGCCACCTAAAACGAGTTTTAACGAATATAAACTGAAACACAGCTGTTTTCTCGCGACAAACCACGTATCACTGTATTGCAAACATCTGTTATATCTTTATTATGCATGTTTCGACACGTAAAACGTGATTTAACGAATGTAAACTGAAATACTGCTGTTTTCTCGCGACAAACCACGTATCGCTGTATTGCAAACATCTGTTATATCTTTATTATACTTGTTTCGCCACGTAAAACGAGTTTTAACGAATATAAACTGAAAAACTGCTGTTTTCTCGCGACAAACAACGTTGTTGCAGTACTGCACACGACTGTTTGCTCTTTATTATGCATGTTTCGCCACCTAAAACGAGTTTTAACGAATATAAACTGAAACACAGCTGTTTTCTCGCGACAAACCACGTATCACTGTATTGCAAACATCTGTTATATCTTTATTATGCATGTTTCGACACGTAAAACGTGATTTAACGAATGTAAACTGAAATACTGCTGTTTTCTCGCGACAAACCACGTATCGCTGTATTGCAAACATCTGTTATATCTTTATTATACTTGTTTCGCCACGTAAAACGAGTTTTAACGAATATAAACTGAAAAACTGCTGTTTTCTCGCGACAAACAACGTTGTTGCAGTACTGCACACGACTGTTTGCTCTTTATTATGCATGTTTCGCCACCTAAAACGAGTTTTAACGAATATAAACTGAAACACAGCTGTTTTCTCGCGACAAACCACGTATCACTGTATTGCAAACATCTGTTATATCTTTATTATGCATGTTTCGACACGTAAAACGTGATTTAACGAATGTAAACTGAAATACTGCTGTTTTCTCGCGACAAACCACGTATCGCTGTATTGCAAACATCTGTTATATCTTTATTATACTTGTTTCGCCACGTAAAACGAGTTTTAACGAATATAAACTGAAAAACTGCTGTTTTCTCGCGACAAACAACGTTGTTGCAGTACTGCACACGACTGTTTGCTCTTTATTATGCATGTTTCGCCACCTAAAACGAGTTTTAACGAATATAAACTGAAACACAGCTGTTTTCTCGCGACAAACCACGTATCACTGTATTGCAAACATCTGTTATATCTTTATTATGCATGTTTCGACACGTAAAACGTGATTTAACGAATGTAAACTGAAATACTGCTGTTTTCTCGCGACAAACCACGTATCGCTGTATTGCAAACATCTGTTATATCTTTATTATACTTGTTTCGCCACGTAAAACGAGTTTTAACGAATATAAACTGAAAAACTGCTGTTTTCTCGCGACAAACAACGTTGTTGCAGTACTGCACACGACTGTTTGCTCTTTATTATGCATGTTTCGCCACCTAAAACGAGTTTTAACGAATATAAACTGAAACACAGCTGTTTTCTCGCGACAAACCACGTATCACTGTATTGCAAACATCTGTTATATCTTTATTATGCATGTTTCGACACGTAAAACGTGATTTAACGAATGTAAACTGAAATACTGCTGTTTTCTCGCGACAAACCACGTATCGCTGTATTGCAAACATCTGTTATATCTTTATTATACTTGTTTCGCCACGTAAAACGAGTTTTAACGAATATAAACTGAAAAACTGCTGTTTTCTCGCGACAAACAACGTTGTTGCAGTACTGCACACGACTGTTTGCTCTTTATTATGCATGTTTCGCCACCTAAAACGAGTTTTAACGAATATAAACTGAAACACAGCTGTTTTCTCGCGACAAACCACGTATCACTGTATTGCAAACATCTGTTATATCTTTATTATGCATGTTTCGACACGTAAAACGTGATTTAACGAATGTAAACTGAAATACTGCTGTTTTCTCGCGACAAACCACGTATCGCTGTATTGCAAACATCTGTTATATCTTTATTATACTTGTTTCGCCACGTAAAACGAGTTTTAACGAATATAAACTGAAAAACTGCTGTTTTCTCGCGACAAACAACGTTGTTGCAGTACTGCACACGACTGTTTGCTCTTTATTATGCATGTTTCGCCACCTAAAACGAGTTTTAACGAATATAAACTGAAACACAGCTGTTTTCTCGCGACAAACCACGTATCACTGTATTGCAAACATCTGTTATATCTTTATTATGCATGTTTCGACACGTAAAACGTGATTTAACGAATGTAAACTGAAATACTGCTGTTTTCTCGCGACAAACCACGTATCGCTGTATTGCAAACATCTGTTATATCTTTATTATACTTGTTTCGCCACGTAAAACGAGTTTTAACGAATATAAACTGAAAAACTGCTGTTTTCTCGCGACAAACAACGTTGTTGCAGTACTGCACACGACTGTTTGCTCTTTATTATGCATGTTTCGCCACCTAAAACGAGTTTTAACGAATATAAACTGAAACACAGCTGTTTTCTCGCGACAAACCACGTATCACTGTATTGCAAACATCTGTTATATCTTTATTATGCATGTTTCGACACGTAAAACGTGATTTAACGAATGTAAACTGAAATACTGCTGTTTTCTCGCGACAAACCACGTATCGCTGTATTGCAAACATCTGTTATATCTTTATTATACTTGTTTCGCCACGTAAAACGAGTTTTAACGAATATAAACTGAAAAACTGCTGTTTTCTCGCGACAAACAACGTTGTTGCAGTACTGCACACGACTGTTTGCTCTTTATTATGCATGTTTCGCCACCTAAAACGAGTTTTAACTTATGCTTGTTTCGACACGTAAAACGTGATTTAACGAATGTAAACTGAAATACTGCTGTTTTCTCGCGACAAACCACGTATAGCAGTGCTGCGCACGACTGTTTTCTCTGAATTTTGCATGTTTCCCCAATGGTAAACGAGTTTTAACGAATTTAAACTGAAACACAGCTGTTTTCTCGCGACAAACCACGTTT
>NW_017103795.1:0-1066 GCF_001263275.1 Habropoda laboriosa
AGAATACATAGCAGAACAGAACGCCATTTAGAGGACGAGAATCGTCCCAGAGTGTTATGCGCATATAGCGAAGAACTACTATAACAATATGCGACTTTATATGTGTATATACACTTCGTTTAACACCAACACGACAACCGTGAAAGACATTTAAGAACCCAGCACACCTTTATAATCGGGATCAAAAAATTAGAATATTTCGGTGTATACATTTAGCTGAAGGAATTATTTTTAATGCCGAAATATTTAATTACCTGTATTTGCCCCCAACGTCATAGGTCGAAAATTCGACGCCGACGTACAGAATGCATAGCAGAATCAAACTCTATTAGAGTACGAATATCGCCGCAGTATGTTACGTTAAAATCGCGAAGAAATACTATTTTCAAGCACGACGTTATATGTGTATATTAGCTTCGTTTAACAGTAACACGGGAACCGTTTGAGCTATTGGAAGAGCAAACCACACCTCCGTATTCGGTTCTGGTAAGATTTCCTTTGACATGTTTATTTGTACGAATTATATGTTACGTAGAAATTTTTAATTCACTTCATTTGCGCCCACAATCGTATTTCGAATATTCGACGCAGATTTCCTGCATGTGTAGCAGAATTGAACGCCGTAGAGAGAACGAGGGTCATCCCTGAATGTTACGTGAAAGTCGCGAAGAAATACTCGCTCCAAGTGTGACGTCATAGGGGTATATTCGCTTCGTTTAACTGTAACACGGCAGCCGGGTCAGATATTGAAACAGCAAACCACAACTCTGTATTCGGTACCAAAAAAAGGTAAGGTTTCGTTGAGAACTTTTATTTGTTGGATTCATTTCTAACAACGAAATATTTAATTATTTGTATTTTCCCCCACATCGTATGTCGGAAAATCGGCGCCGGCGTCCAGAATGCCTAGCAGAACCGTGCGCCATTTAGGGGACGTGAATCGTCCCAGTATGATATGCGAAGGTCGCGAAGTAATACTATAACCATGCGCGACGTTATATGTGTATATTCGCATCGTTTAACAGTAACACGGCAACCGTGTGAGATATTGAAGAACCAAGCACAC
>NW_017103795.1:4709-5023 GCF_001263275.1 Habropoda laboriosa
CGAAGGACTACTATCACCTAGTCAACGTTACATTTGTATATTCGCTTCGATTAACAGTAACACGGGAACCGTGTGAGCTATAGAAATAACAAACCATAACTTTGTATTCGGTACCAAAAAAATGTATGGTTTCGTTGGGAACATTTATTGGTTGAAATTATTTCTAACGACGAAATATTTATTTATTTGTTTTTTCCCCTACATCGTAGATAGAAAATTCGACGCCGGCGACAAGAATGCATAGCAGAATCATACGCTATTTTGAGTACGAGTATCGTACCGGTACGTTACGTGAAAATCGCGAAGAAATAATA
>NW_017103796.1:0-266 GCF_001263275.1 Habropoda laboriosa
TTAATAGTAAGACCAGAACCGTTTGAGCTTTGAATAACAAAGCACACATTTGTATTCGGCATCCAAAAATGGTGAGATTCCGTTGGTCACATTTAGTTGCAGGAATTATTTTTAAAGTCGGAATATTTTGTTATCTGAATTTGCACCGTTTGAGATATTGAAAAAACAAACCATAACTTTGTATTCGGTACCAAAAAAGATATGGCTTCGTTGGGAACATTTATCTGTAGGGAATATTTTTAAAGCCGAAATATTTAGCTATCTGT
>NW_017103797.1:0-266 GCF_001263275.1 Habropoda laboriosa
GTTCGGCATTGTGTTGGATTTTTTTTTAGAAAAATATCCCCGAGTTTAACCGTGCCCACTGTTCATTTGTTTAATTGTACATATGTACTGTCAATTGATAGTTAATTAGCGCACGCACCACTGACTGATTAATTGTTAATAACGACTTTAATATCTCTTACTGTAACACCTACTACTGCGATATCTTCGACAATTGTTTAATTACCTGTACTACTATTATTACACCGCATTAATACCTCCCACTGTTAATTTATTTAATTAGACGT
>NW_017103798.1:0-547 GCF_001263275.1 Habropoda laboriosa
GACAATTGCCGCAGTATGTTATGTGCAAGTCGTGAAGAAATACTATCGCCCAGCCGATGTTATTGTTGTATATTCCCTCCGTTTAACTGTAACAGTGAAACCGTGTGATATATTGAAGAACAAAGCACACCTTTATATTCGGTATCAAAAAGAGCTAAGAATACGTTGGGAATATTTATTTGTAGCGATTATTTTTAAAGTCGGAATATTTAATTATCTGTATTCGCCCCCACCATTGTAGTTCGAAAATTCGGTACCAATGTCCAGAATGCATAGCAGAATCGTACTCCATTTAGAGTACGAGTATCGTACCGGTACGTTGCGTGAAAGTCGCCGAGAAATACTATCTCCAAGCGCGACGTTACAGGTGTATACTCGCTTTGTTTAAAGGTAACACGGGAACAGTTTGAGCTATTGAAAAAACAAACTTTACAATCGGTATAGAAGACGGTAAGATTTCGTTTGTCACATTTAGTTTTAGGATTTATAATTAACATCGAAATATTTAATTATCTGTATTTTCTCCCACATCGTAGTTCGAAAATTC
>NW_017103799.1:0-267 GCF_001263275.1 Habropoda laboriosa
ATTTTGCATGTTTCGCCACGGTAAACGAGTTTTAACGAATATAAACTGAAATACTGCGGTTTTATCGCGACAAACCACGATTTGCAGTACTGCAAGCTTCTGTTTTCTCTTCAGTTTGAATGTATCGCCGCGTAAAACGAGATTTAACGAATATAAACTGAAATCCTGCTGTTTTCTCGCGAAAAAACCACGTTTTGCAGCTAAGCACACGACTGTTTGCTCTTTATTATGCAGGTTTCGCCACGTTAAACTTATATATACGAATAT
>NW_017103800.1:0-983 GCF_001263275.1 Habropoda laboriosa
TGTCCAGAATGCATACCAGAATCGTACTCCATTTAGAGTACGAGTATCGTACCGGTACGATACCTGAAACTCGTGAAGAAATACCATCTCCAAGCGCGACGTTATATGAGTATATTCGCTTCGTTTAACAGTAACACGGGAACCGTTTGAGATATTCAAAAAACAAACCACAATTTTGTATTCGGTACCCAAAAAAAGGTAGGATTTCGTTGGGTATATTTATTTGTTGGAATTATTTCTAACGACGAAATATCGAATTATTTGTGTTTTCCCCCACATCGTAGTTCGAAAATTCGACGCCGGCGTCCAGAATGCATGGCAAAACCGTACGCCATTTAGAGAAGGTGAATCGTCCCAGTATGATATGCGAAGGTCGCGAAGAACTTGGCGAAGGACTACTATCGCGTAGCCGACGTTAGAGGTGTATATTCATTTCGTTTAACAGTAACCGGGATCAATAAAATGTAAGATTTCATTATATACATTCAGCTGAAGGAATTATATTTACAATCGAAATATTTATATTATCTGTATTTGCCCCCACCATTGTAGTTCGAATATTCGGCGCCAATGACCAGAATGCAGAGCAGAATCGTACTCCATTTAGAGTACGAGTATCGTACCGTTGCGTTACGTGAAAGTCGCTAAGAACTACTATCGCCTAACTGACGTTATAGGTGTATATTCACTTCGTTTAACAGTAACATGGCGACCGTGTGAGATATAGAAGAACCAGGCTCACCTTTATATGCGGCATCAAAAAATTGAAAGATCTCGTTGGATACATTTAGCTGAAGGAATTATATTTAAAGACGAAATATTTAATTCCTTGTATTTGCCCCACCATCGTAGAGAGAGAATTCGACGCCGATGTCCAGAATGCATAGCTGAACCGTAGGCCATTTGGAGGACGAGAATCGTCCCAGTATGATTTGCGAAGGTCGCGCAGTACTACTATAACCATGTGCGACGTTATATGTGTA
>NW_017103801.1:0-9616 GCF_001263275.1 Habropoda laboriosa
ACTACGATGTTGGTGGAAAATACAGATAACTGAATATTTCGACTTCAAAAGTAATTGCTTCAGATAATGTATCCAACGAAGTCTTACCTTTTTTTGATACCGAATACAAAGGTGTGCTTTGTTATTAAAAGCTCAAACGGTTCCGGTCTTACTGTTAAACGAAGCGAATATACACCGATAACGTCGCACGTGGTCATAGTATTTCTTCGCGATTTTCACGTAACGTACTGGTACGATACTCGTACTCCAAATGGAGTTCATTTCTGCTGTGCAATCTGGTCATCGGCGTCGAATTTTCGAACTACGATGGTGGGGGCAAATACAGCTAACTAAATATTTGGGCTTTAAATGGCGTACGAATCTGCTATGCATTTTGGACTTCGGCCCTGAATTTTCGAACTACGATGGTGGGGGCAAATACAGCTAACTAAATATTTGGGCTTTAAATGGCGTACGAATCTGCTATGCATTTTGGACTTCGGCCCTGAATTTTCGAACTACGATGGTGGGGGCAAATACAGCTAACTAAATATTTGGGCTTTAAATGGCGTACGAATCTGCTATGCATTTTGGACTTCGGCCCTGAATTTTCGAACTACGATGGTGGGGGCAAATACAGCTAACTAAATATTTGGGCTTTAAATGGCGTACGAATCTGCTATGCATTTTGGACTTCGGCCCTGAATTTTCGAACTACGATGGTGGGGGCAAATACAGCTAACTAAATATTTGGGCTTTAAATGGCGTACGAATCTGCTATGCATTTTGGACTTCGGCCCTGAATTTTCGAACTACGATGGTGGGGGCAAATACAGCTAACTAAATATTTGGGCTTTAAATGGCGTACGAATCTGCTATGCATTTTGGACTTCGGCCCTGAATTTTCGAACTACGATGGTGGGGGCAAATACAGCTAACTAAATATTTGGGCTTTAAATGGCGTACGAATCTGCTATGCATTTTGGACTTCGGCCCTGAATTTTCGAACTACGATGGTGGGGGCAAATACAGCTAACTAAATATTTGGGCTTTAAATGGCGTACGAATCTGCTATGCATTTTGGACTTCGGCCCTGAATTTTCGAACTACGATGGTGGGGGCAAATACAGCTAACTAAATATTTGGGCTTTAAATGGCGTACGAATCTGCTATGCATTTTGGACTTCGGCCCTGAATTTTCGAACTACGATGGTGGGGGCAAATACAGCTAACTAAATATTTGGGCTTTAAATGGCGTACGAATCTGCTATGCATTTTGGACTTCGGCCCTGAATTTTCGAACTACGATGGTGGGGGCAAATACAGCTAACTAAATATTTGGGCTTTAAATGGCGTACGAATCTGCTATGCATTTTGGACTTCGGCCCTGAATTTTCGAACTACGATGGTGGGGGCAAATACAGCTAACTAAATATTTGGGCTTTAAATGGCGTACGAATCTGCTATGCATTTTGGACTTCGGCCCTGAATTTTCGAACTACGATGGTGGGGGCAAATACAGCTAACTAAATATTTGGGCTTTAAATGGCGTACGAATCTGCTATGCATTTTGGACTTCGGCCCTGAATTTTCGAACTACGATGGTGGGGGCAAATACAGCTAACTAAATATTTGGGCTTTAAATGGCGTACGAATCTGCTATGCATTTTGGACTTCGGCCCTGAATTTTCGAACTACGATGGTGGGGGCAAATACAGCTAACTAAATATTTGGGCTTTAAATGGCGTACGAATCTGCTATGCATTTTGGACTTCGGCCCTGAATTTTCGAACTACGATGGTGGGGGCAAATACAGCTAACTAAATATTTGGGCTTTAAATGGCGTACGAATCTGCTATGCATTTTGGACTTCGGCCCTGAATTTTCGAACTACGATGGTGGGGGCAAATACAGCTAACTAAATATTTGGGCTTTAAATGGCGTACGAATCTGCTATGCATTTTGGACTTCGGCCCTGAATTTTCGAACTACGATGGTGGGGGCAAATACAGCTAACTAAATATTTGGGCTTTAAATGGCGTACGAATCTGCTATGCATTTTGGACTTCGGCCCTGAATTTTCGAACTACGATGGTGGGGGCAAATACAGCTAACTAAATATTTGGGCTTTAAATGGCGTACGAATCTGCTATGCATTTTGGACTTCGGCCCTGAATTTTCGAACTACGATGGTGGGGGCAAATACAGCTAACTAAATATTTGGGCTTTAAATGGCGTACGAATCTGCTATGCATTTTGGACTTCGGCCCTGAATTTTCGAACTACGATGGTGGGGGCAAATACAGCTAACTAAATATTTGGGCTTTAAATGGCGTACGAATCTGCTATGCATTTTGGACTTCGGCCCTGAATTTTCGAACTACGATGGTGGGGGCAAATACAGCTAACTAAATATTTGGGCTTTAAATGGCGTACGAATCTGCTATGCATTTTGGACTTCGGCCCTGAATTTTCGAACTACGATGGTGGGGGCAAATACAGCTAACTAAATATTTGGGCTTTAAATGGCGTACGAATCTGCTATGCATTTTGGACTTCGGCCCTGAATTTTCGAACTACGATGGTGGGGGCAAATACAGCTAACTAAATATTTGGGCTTTAAATGGCGTACGAATCTGCTATGCATTTTGGACTTCGGCCCTGAATTTTCGAACTACGATGGTGGGGGCAAATACAGCTAACTAAATATTTGGGCTTTAAATGGCGTACGAATCTGCTATGCATTTTGGACTTCGGCCCTGAATTTTCGAACTACGATGGTGGGGGCAAATACAGCTAACTAAATATTTGGGCTTTAAATGGCGTACGAATCTGCTATGCATTTTGGACTTCGGCCCTGAATTTTCGAACTACGATGGTGGGGGCAAATACAGCTAACTAAATATTTGGGCTTTAAATGGCGTACGAATCTGCTATGCATTTTGGACTTCGGCCCTGAATTTTCGAACTACGATGGTGGGGGCAAATACAGCTAACTAAATATTTGGGCTTTAAATGGCGTACGAATCTGCTATGCATTTTGGACTTCGGCCCTGAATTTTCGAACTACGATGGTGGGGGCAAATACAGCTAACTAAATATTTGGGCTTTAAATGGCGTACGAATCTGCTATGCATTTTGGACTTCGGCCCTGAATTTTCGAACTACGATGGTGGGGGCAAATACAGCTAACTAAATATTTGGGCTTTAAATGGCGTACGAATCTGCTATGCATTTTGGACTTCGGCCCTGAATTTTCGAACTACGATGGTGGGGGCAAATACAGCTAACTAAATATTTGGGCTTTAAATGGCGTACGAATCTGCTATGCATTTTGGACTTCGGCCCTGAATTTTCGAACTACGATGGTGGGGGCAAATACAGCTAACTAAATATTTGGGCTTTAAATGGCGTACGAATCTGCTATGCATTTTGGACTTCGGCCCTGAATTTTCGAACTACGATGGTGGGGGCAAATACAGCTAACTAAATATTTGGGCTTTAAATGGCGTACGAATCTGCTATGCATTTTGGACTTCGGCCCTGAATTTTCGAACTACGATGGTGGGGGCAAATACAGCTAACTAAATATTTGGGCTTTAAATGGCGTACGAATCTGCTATGCATTTTGGACTTCGGCCCTGAATTTTCGAACTACGATGGTGGGGGCAAATACAGCTAACTAAATATTTGGGCTTTAAATGGCGTACGAATCTGCTATGCATTTTGGACTTCGGCCCTGAATTTTCGAACTACGATGGTGGGGGCAAATACAGATAATTAAAAACTTCTGCTTTAAAAAAAATTCCTAAAACTATATGTGACAAACTAAATCCTACTTTTTTTGATACCGAATACAACGGTGTGCGTAGTTATTCAAAACTCAAACGGTACTGGTCTTACTGTTAAACGAAGCGAATATACACAGGTAACGCCGCACATGGTTATAGTAGTTCTTCGCAACCTTCGCATATCATACTGGGACGATTCACCTTCTCCATATGGCGTACGGTTTTGCAATGCATTCTGGACGCCGGCGTCGAATTTTCGAACCACGATGTGGGGGAAAACACAAATAATTCAATATATCGTCGATATAAATAATTCCAACAAATAAATGTCCCCAACGAAATCTTACCTTTTTTTGGTACCGAATACAAAGGTGTGGACTGTTTTTTCAATAGATCAAAAGGTCCCGTGTTACTGTTAAACGAAGCGAATACACACATATAACGTCGCGATTGGAGATAGTAGTTATTCGCGATTTTCAGGTAACGTACCGGTACGATACTCTTACTCTAAATGGAGTACGATTCTGCTATGCAGTCTGGACATCGGCGTCGAATTTTCGAACTACGATGTGGGGGAAAATACAGATAATTAAATATTTCGACGTAAAAATAATTGCTAAAACTAAATGTGACCAAAGATATCTAACAATTATTTGATTCCGAATATAAAGGTGTTCCTGGTTCTTCAATATCTCACACGGTTGCCGTGTTACTGTTAAACGAAGCGAATATACACCTATACCGACGGCTAGGCGATAGTAGTTCTTCGCGACATTAACATAACATACTGCGGCAATTGTCGTATTCAAAATGGCGTACAATTCTGGTATGCATTCTGGACGATGGCGTCGAATATAAGAACTACGATGGTGGGGGCAAATACAGATAATTAAATATTTCGACATTAAATATAGTTCCTGAAACTAAATGTACCCAACAAAATCTTACCTTCTGAGGTTCCGAATGCAAAGGTAATGTTTGTTTTTTCAGTATCTCAAACGGTCCCCGTCTAACCGTTAAACAAAACGAATATACACCTATAACATCGCGCTTGGAGGTAGTATTTCTTCGCGATATTTACGTAACGTACCGGTACGATACCCGTACTCTAAATGGAGTACGATTCTGCTATGCATTCAGGACATCGGCGCCGAATTTTCGAACAACCATTGTGGGGTCAAATACAGTTAATTAAATACTTCTGCTTTAAAAAAAATTCCTAAAACTATTTGTGACAAACTAAATCTTACTTTTTTTGATACCGAATACAACGGTGTGCGTAGTTATTCATAACTCAAACGGTACTGGTCTTACTGTTAAACGAAGCGAATATACACATGTAACGCCGCACATGGTTATAGTAGTTCTTCGCAACCTTCGCATATCATACTGGGACGATTCACCTTCTCCATATGGCGTACGGTTTTGCAATGCATTCTGGACGCCGGCGTCGAATTTTCGAACCACGATGTGGGGGAAAACACAAATAATTCAATATATCGTCGATATAAATAATTCCAACAAATAAATGTCCCCAACGAAATCTTACCTTCTTTTGGTACCGAATACCGAGGTGTGGACTGTTTTTTCAATAGATCAAAAGGTCCCGTGTTACTGTTAAACGAAGCGAATACACACATATAACGTCGCGATTGGAGATAGTAGTTATTCGCGATTTTCAGGTAACGTACCGGTACGATACTCTTACTCTAAATGGAGTACGATTCTGCTATGCAGTCTGGACATCGGCGTCGAATTTTCGAACTACGATGTGGGGGAAAATACAGATAATTAAATATTTCGACGTAAAAATAATTGCTAAAACTAAATGTGACCAAAGATATCTAACAATTATTTGATTCCGAATATAAAGGTGTTCCTGGTTCTTCAATATCTCACACGGTTGCCGTGATACTGTTAAACGAAGCGAATATACACCTATACCGACGGCTAGGCGATAGTAGTTCTTCGCGACATTAACATAACATACTGCGGCAATTGTCGTATTCAAAATGGCGTACAATTCTGGTATGCATTCTGGACGATGGCGTCGAATATAAGAACTACGATGGTGGGGGCAAATACAGATAATTAAATATTTCGACATTAAATATAGTTCCTGAAACTAAATGTACCCAACAAAATCTTACCTTCTGAGGTTCCGAATGCAAAGGTAATGTTTGTTTTTTCAGTATCTCAAACGGTCCCCGTCTAACCGTTAAACAAAACGAATATACACCTATAACATCGCGCTTGGAGGTAGTATTTCTTCGCGATATTTACGTAACGTACCGGTACGATACCCGTACTCTAAATGGAGTACGATTCTGCTATGCATTCAGGACATCGGCGCCGAATTTTCGAACAACCATTGTGGGGTCAAATACAGTTAATTAAATACTTCTGCTTTAAAAAAAATTCCTAAAACTATTTGTGACAAACTAAATCTTACTTTTTTTGATACCGAATACAACGGTGTGCGTAGTTATTCATAACTCAAACGGTACTGGTCTTACTGTTAAACGAAGCGAATATACACATGTAACGCCGCACATGGTTATAGTAGTTCTTCGCAACCTTCGCATATCATACTGGGACGATTCACCTTCTCCATATGGCGTACGGTTTTGCAATGCATTCTGGACGCCGGCGTCGAATTTTCGAACCACGATGTGGGGGAAAACACAAATAATTCAATATATCGTCGATATAAATAATTCCAACAAATAAATGTCCCCAACGAAATCTTACCTTCTTTTGGTACCGAATACCGAGGTGTGGACTGTTTTTTCAATAGATCAAAAGGTCCCGTGTTACTGTTAAACGAAGCGAATACACACATATAACGTCGCGATTGGAGATAGTAGTTATTCGCGATTTTCAGGTAACGTACCGGTACGATACTCTTACTCTAAATGGAGTACGATTCTGCTATGCAGTCTGGACATCGGCGTCGAATTTTCGAACTACGATGTGGGGGAAAATACAGATAATTAAATATTTCGACGTAAAAATAATTGCTAAAACTAAATGTGACCAAAGATATCTAACAATTATTTGATTCCGAATATAAAGGTGTTCCTGGTTCTTCAATATCTCACACGGTTGCCGTGATACTGTTAAACGAAGCGAATATACACCTATACCGACGGCTAGGCGATAGTAGTTCTTCGCGACATTAACATAACATACTGCGGCAATTGTCGTATTCAAAATGGCGTACAATTCTGGTATGCATTCTGGACGATGGCGTCGAATATAAGAACTACGATGGTGGGGGCAAATACAGATAATTAAATATTTCGACATTAAATATAGTTCCTGAAACTAAATGTACCCAACAAAATCTTACCTTCTGAGGTTCCGAATGCAAAGGTAATGTTTGTTTTTTCAGTATCTCAAACGGTCCCCGTCTAACCGTTAAACAAAACGAATATACACCTATAACATCGCGCTTGGAGGTAGTATTTCTTCGCGATATTTACGTAACGTACCGGTACGATACCCGTACTCTAAATGGAGTACGATTCTGCTATGCATTCAGGACATCGGCGCCGAATTTTCGAACAACCATTGTGGGGTCAAATACAGTTAATTAAATACTTCTGCTTTAAAAAAAATTCCTAAAACTATTTGTGACAAACTAAATCTTACTTTTTTTGATACCGAATACAACGGTGTGCGTAGTTATTCATAACTCAAACGGTACTGGTCTTACTGTTAAACGAAGCGAATATACACATGTAACGCCGCACATGGTTATAGTAGTTCTTCGCAACCTTCGCATATCATACTGGGACGATTCACCTTCTCCATATGGCGTACGGTTTTGCAATGCATTCTGGACGCCGGCGTCGAATTTTCGAACCACGATGTGGGGGAAAACACAAATAATTCAATATATCGTCGATATAAATAATTCCAACAAATAAATGTCCCCAACGAAATCTTACCTTCTTTTGGTACCGAATACCGAGGTGTGGACTGTTTTTTCAATAGATCAAAAGGTCCCGTGTTACTGTTAAACGAAGCGAATACACACATATAACGTCGCGATTGGAGATAGTAGTTATTCGCGATTTTCAGGTAACGTACCGGTACGATACTCTTACTCTAAATGGAGTACGATTCTGCTATGCAGTCTGGACATCGGCGTCGAATTTTCGAACTACGATGTGGGGGAAAATACAGATAATTAAATATTTCGACGTAAAAATAATTGCTAAAACTAAATGTGACCAAAGATATCTAACAATTATTTGATTCCGAATATAAAGGTGTTCCTGGTTCTTCAATATCTCACACGGTTGCCGTGATACTGTTAAACGAAGCGAATATACACCTATACCGACGGCTAGGCGATAGTAGTTCTTCGCGACATTAACATAACATACTGCGGCAATTGTCGTATTCAAAATGGCGTACAATTCTGGTATGCATTCTGGACGATGGCGTCGAATATAAGAACTACGATGGTGGGGGCAAATACAGATAATTAAATATTTCGACATTAAATATAGTTCCTGAAACTAAATGTACCCAACAAAATCTTACCTTCTGAGGTTCCGAATGCAAAGGTAATGTTTGTTTTTTCAGTATCTCAAACGGTCCCCGTCTAACCGTTAAACAAAACGAATATACACCTATAACATCGCGCTTGGAGGTAGTATTTCTTCGCGATATTTACGTAACGTACCGGTACGATACCCGTACTCTAAATGGAGTACGATTCTGCTATGCATTCAGGACATCGGCGCCGAATTTTCGAACAACCATTGTGGGGTCAAATACAGTTAATTAAATACTTCTGCTTTAAAAAAAATTCCTAAAACTATTTGTGACAAACTAAATCTTACTTTTTTTGATACCGAATACAACGGTGTGCGTAGTTATTCATAACTCAAACGGTACTGGTCTTACTGTTAAACGAAGCGAATATACACATGTAACGCCGCACATGGTTATAGTAGTTCTTCGCAACCTTCGCATATCATACTGGGACGATTCACCTTCTCCATATGGCGTACGGTTTTGCAATGCATTCTGGACGCCGGCGTCGAATTTTCGAACCACGATGTGGGGGAAAACACAAATAATTCAATATATCGTCGATATAAATAATTCCAACAAATAAATGTCCCCAACGAAATCTTACCTTCTTTTGGTACCGAATACCGAGGTGTGGACTGTTTTTTCAATAGATCAAAAGGTCCCGTGTTACTGTTAAACGAAGCGAATACACACATATAACGTCGCGATTGGAGATAGTAGTTATTCGCGATTTTCAGGTAACGTACCGGTACGATACTCTTACTCTAAATGGAGTACGATTCTGCTATGCAGTCTGGACATCGGCGTCGAATTTTCGAACTACGATGTGGGGGAAAATACAGATAATTAAATATTTCGACGTAAAAATAATTGCTAAAACTAAATGTGACCAAAGATATCTAACAATTATTTGATTCCGAATATAAAGGTGTTCCTGGTTCTTCAATATCTCACACGGTTGCCGTGATACTGTTAAACGAAGCGAATATACACCTATACCGACGGCTAGGCGATAGTAGTTCTTCGCGACATTAACATAACATACTGCGGCAATTGTCGTATTCAAAATGGCGTACAATTCTGGTATGCATTCTGGACGATGGCGTCGAATATAAGAACTACGATGGTGGGGGCAAATACAGATAATTAAATATTTCGACATTAAATATAGTTCCTGAAACTAAATGTACCCAATTTTGGTACCGAATACGAAGGTGTGATTTGTCATTTCTATAGCTCACACGGTTGCCGTGTTTCCGTTAAACGAAGAGAATGTTCAACTATAACGTCGGCGA
>NW_017103802.1:0-538 GCF_001263275.1 Habropoda laboriosa
GTACTCTAATGGAGATTGATTCTGGTATGCATTCTTGACGTGGCGTCGAATTTTCGAACTACGATGGTGGGGGAAAATATACATAATTAAATATTTCAACTTTAAAAATATTACCTACAAATAAATGTTTCCATCGAAATCTTATTACCATTTCTTGATACCGAATACAATGCTGTGCTTTTTATTTTCAATAGATCAAACATTGCACTGTTACTGTTAAACGAAGCGAATATACACATGTAACGTCGCACATGGTTATAGTGTTTCTTCGCGACCTTCGCATATCATACTGGGACGATTCATGTCCTCCTAATGTCGCACGGTTCTGCTATGCATTCTGGATGCCGGCGTCGAATTTTCTATCTACGATGTGGGGTAAAATACAAATAATTAAACATTTCGATGTTAAAAATAATTCCTAAAACTAAATATGACCAACGAAACATTAGCATTTCCTGATAACGAATACAACGGTGTGCTTTGTTTTTTCAGTTGCTCAAACGTTGCACTGTTACTGTTAAACGAAGCGAATATACAC
>NW_017103803.1:0-6815 GCF_001263275.1 Habropoda laboriosa
TTATGTGAAAGCGATTTGTTTCTTAACTTTTGTCGACAAGTGTATATGCGTTTGCCGCCGGGATATGATGCGGAAGATTTGAAAGTAGCCAAATTAAAAAGGCCCATATACGGTTTAATGCAATCAGGGCGCATGTGGAGTAATGCAATTGACGAATTCCTAATAAATAATAAACAAGAACTTATATTAACTGTCTATGTGGACACTTTCTCGCAAGAACGAGATCAAGAGCTTCAAGATATCTTAAAAGAGCCAACCCTGATGAGCAGATGGAATTGGCAACGCGTTCAAGTCGACGGTACAAATATACAGATTTATTGTGATAGGTATAACAATAGTATTAGGCCCTATATCCCGTTAGTATTAACCCTCCGCATGCCGTGCCGGAGTCACTGGTGACCCGCTGTTTTAAGAGTAACGCACACAGTGACGACACCTCACGATCGTTCATCACCAATACCAATATAAGTCCAAAGGAGAAGCCGCCATCGGTTCGATCACTGCATGTGTGCATGCGGAAGAACTGAACAAACAAACTTATGTCGAACGAATCACACGGCGACGGTGCAGGCGACATCACCGTGATGTCTGATGTGCGGTTCCTTCTTTGAAATCTTTAGCGAGAGAATTACCGTACAGGTAGAAAGCAGTTCGCTGTAACGCTTTGAGGAAGAAGGACATGTACGATAAAGCCAATTTATTCTAAAAATCTTATTTGTTATCAGTTCTTGTTGTTCTATTGCTTTGCTCTTCTTTGTTTTTATTGCTTGTTGTTCGTTATTGTTGGATTATTTCTAAGAACACTCTGTAGAAATAATCGAGTGAGGAGAAAAATGCCTCGGCGTTCTTTTAGACAAAGACACTAGGACTTCCACCAGATGTGTCTGGCGTTCGTCTTCGAGTCAAGCACTGCACACTGTAATACAATAGGATAAACAGTTCGTAGGTTATATTGACGATGTCGCCACACGAGAAGAAAGAAAATTAGGTGATATTCCACAGTGTGTACTCCACAGTGTATATTCCAAGTGTATATTCCACAAAAACCTGGCAAGTACGAAATCAAAATATGGACTGTGTGATTCGAAAACTTTTTACTGCTACAACATGGATGTGTACCTTGGAAAACGTGGAAATGCTCCAGAAAAACAACAGGGGCAACGAGTCGTGAAACAACTAACTAATTCTTGGAAAAATTCTAATCGTTGTACAACAACCGATAATTTCTTTACGGATATTAGTTTAGGTGAAGAATTGTTACAAGATGAATTATTTATGGTTGGAACTATCCGAAAGAATAGACGAGATTTACCGAAGACATTGACAGAAATATGAAACCGGTCGCAATATTCATCTAAAGTTTTATTTACTCAAAAATTAACATTAATAACATATATTCCAAAACCCGGAAAATCTGTCATTTTACTTTCTACACTACATCATGATCATAATATATGTTATCATCAGCAATAGGAAAATTCAAACCTGAAATAATTAATTATTATAATCCCGCAAAAAGTGGAGTAGATAACCTAGATAAGTTGGTTAGAGAATACTCTTGTAGACGCTGCACCCGCCGTTGACCACTATTGTTATTTATGCACTAACAATAAGTAGACATCGCTGCATATAACGCGTTTGTCATATGGAATACTAAATACCCTTCATGAGAAAACAGAAATTCAGTACAAATCAAGAGAAAATGTTTCTAGAAGAATTATGCAAAAAAAAATGACAGCGAAAAAAAAAGACAGGCGAGCTGTACAATTTGAAAATCAAGAAGCAGGTTTAGTCGCGTGCGAACCGTTGAAGAGTACAGACGTGTAAATATCGCGATCATTGAGTGTAAATAGATATAAGCGAATGGTTAAGAAAGTGAGGAATCGAAACTCAATAGTGTGCAGTCACGTTCTAGTTTACAACAGTAACTCTCGTTGGTTGCAAAATGCAGCAAGGCAGTTGAGGGCCATATCCCCTGCCATATTCACTTCCGCAAGTGGTACAGTGACCACAACCTCATATTCTACATATCCACACTATGGGCAATATATATCTGGCAGAACACCTATTATGACTACAGAAATCACTACAAACCAGCGTTCACACACATACACAGCTATCGCCGGCACCATGGAACAACACAATACACAGAAACGGCGAGTAATACATGTAGATACCCCACCACAACTCCAGGAGGAATCTAGACAACACATCGATACGAAAATGTCAGATCAAGAACTTACATGACAACAAGTAAAACCCAGGAAAAATAAAAGGAATAGAGATACAGTACAACCAGAAAACTACTCAAGAAAGAAACAAGCCTTGCACGATATCGATACACAAAACTCCAATAGATTCTCAGAGTTGAACAATAATGAACCGATGCAAGAAAATGAAATTACTGAGAATGTCAATCAAAACTCTAATAAAATACAAAAGCCACCTCCAATATTTATGAACGACATAGCAAATTTCCCACTTATGCTAGAAAGCTTTAAAACTGTCCTTACAGATGAAGAGTTTACCTGCAAATCAATGTCATCAGACTCGATTAAAGTAAACACCAACACTCCAGACGCATACCGTAAACTAGTCCACTTCCTAAAAATAAATAACATAGCATTTCACACGTATCAACCGCGTCAGGAAAGATCTTTTAGAGTTGTTATTATGCACTTACTTATGGTACTGCATGTACTTATGGTACATGCTGCATATTGTTCGCCAGTGGATTGTTTACAATACTGCCCACACCTTAAATACACCACCACAAAGTCCGGACATGAATTCGATTGAGCGTGTGTGAAAGGAATTGGAAAATAGAATAAGAAGACACCATATAACAAATAAAAATGAGCTAAAAAGAGTACTTTTAGAAGAATGGAATAATATCCAAATTTACCAGAAAAATTAGTCCATTCAGTGCCAAAAAGATTGAAAGAAGTTCTTAAAAGAAAGGGACTAACCACAAAATATTAATCTTTTATTTTTAATTAGTTATAAACGTTATTACTCGACTGTGCCAATATTTTGTCCTCCTATAAAACGCTCAGAAAACATATTTTTGCTGTTATTTTGTGTATTTTTTTATTTATATTAATGCTTCTTGTTATATAATAAACTAGGATAGGTAATAAATGAATATGTTCAAAAATTTTGTCTCTAAATTAATTTGTTTAGTAGTTATAAGCATTTGTATCATAACAATAATGCTGTGCCAATACTTTTGTCCAGCACTGTACGTGCCTTCCGTTATTACTACTATACCATTATGGACATATATGGTTAACTTAAAATCATTGTAATTACGCCGTGTTTCCTCTTATTTGTTGGAGAAGCTAGTCAATCCCTATATTATCGACACAGAATGGAAAAGGATGGCGATTAGGGGGTTCTGAAAAAGAAGGCGGTTAGAAGGATCGAAAACGGCGTGAGGTGTGGATGGATAAGTGTGAGCTAGCAGAGAAAGGGAATAGTAGTATAGCATTATAAAAGAGGACCTAAGATTAAATATGGATTAAGAGAGAACGAAAATAAAATGAAAGTGCGTTAAACAAATGCGTTAAATAAATTTTTATAATGAAAAAACCAAAATTATAAGACAATTTTTCATTAGTGCATAGCTTATCGTGTCGCATGCGATTATGTTTAAATGCTACCCGCGGATTTACTCCAAAGGAGTTAGGAATCGTGGAGTCGATTCATTCGATTACATGATTGACTGATTCCGAGGAACACTCCTTATTAAATGGGGATAGCAACTGCCAACAATAGAGTAGTCATATGATTGCCGGGAATAGAGATTTTGCTGTACTTACCACTAAATATCTTCGACACGATTTAAAAATTCAGTTTATTCACTTCCAAAATACTTTCTTATATTCACTTATGCGTCTTTTTTTTTTAGCACTAGTACTGCATAGTTTAGCATTTCCCACTTTTTACTACCACTAAATAATACTGTAACACGCAATGAAAACATTAAATTTGAAAAAGCTGCATCAAGCTCTCACACATCACATACTCTCGATCTGCACTTCTATGATCACGATCAATCGCCAATCTAAGTATGTACTTACAGTGACTGTCACTTAACCCTTATAGTGCCGACCGAAAGAATTGTACCTAAGTGAAGAATACCGAACCAATTTGATGTAATTTGGTAAGGTTTGAAAAAAAAATCATAAAAAAAAAAGTAAGAATGATATTTACAAAATTGAAAAAGGAACATATTACGAAATAAAGGGAGAATAAATTAATGCCAATTGTATTTCAATATTTGTTGAAAATCATACTAATAATACTTATTCAAAATCATTAGAAAAAATGGAAAAATCAGTTTTCTTTTATAAGCAGTATTTGCAAATGAGAAGAATCATCGTTTGGTCATAGTTTGTTGTAGAACACGTAGTATGAAGCATAAATACTGCATTTTCAATTATTTGTAACAAAATTTCTAATATCAAAACACAAAAAGTGTTGCAGCAGTCCACTAAATGATTTCGCGTCCCTGGTACTATCCCACGAAGCATCCGTTTCGCATCTTATCCCTTTCACCGAATTTGTTTTTCCATATTCTATCCTATAATTAATTGTTCTTTTTAGATATCGTAGAATACGTTTCAATGCATTGAAATGCATAGTTTTTGGACAGATGCTAAATTGCGATAAACAACTAAGCCCATATGTTATGTCGGGCCTCGTGGCCACACTCAGATACATTAACCTTCCTAGTAGCTCTTGATAAGTTTTTTGATCACATAGTCCGCTCCCCTCATCTTCGTCAAATTTTTGATTCGTATCCATTGGAGCATTTACTTCATTGCTGTCAATCATCCCGTACAACTTTAACAGATTTTTTATGTAATTTCTCTGACTGATAAATATTTTTCCATCCTTTTGTTTTATCTCCATTCCTAGAATTTGATTAGCCTCGCCTAGAACCTTCAATTCCATATGTTTCTTCAGTTCTCCCATATATTTTTCTTCATACGAGTCCGTGCTGCTCACTACTGTCATGTCATCTACGTGTATTCCGCAATATAAAAAATGTTTTCCTTGATTAATAAAAAATAGACATGGGTCATATGTACATTGTTTCAACCCGATATCCAAGAAAGTGTCGGTTAAGTATTCATTCCAGCAACGACTTGCCTGTTTTAGACCATAAATACTCCTTTTTAACTTACATACTTGTCCCGAATTTTTTTCGAAACCTTCGGGGACCTCCATATAAACTTCTTCATCCAGTGTTCCGTGCAAAAAAGCCATCTTCACATCGTATACTTTCAGTTTCCTTTTGTACTCAGCACACAGACTAAATAGTAATCTTACCGTTTCTAATCTTATTGTAGGTGAAAACGTTTCTCCATAGTCGAAACCGGGTCTTTGCGTACATCCCATAGCTACCAGTCGTGCCTTGTACCTCTTTTCCATCGTAACAGGATCATCCTTTATGGTAAAAATCCACTTACATTTCATCACCTTCTTCCCTTTTGGACGATTGGTTAAATTCCAAACATTATGTTGCTTTAATGATTCCATTTCTCCATTCATCGCATTTTTCCAATGCTCCCATTTTGATGATTGTTTCGCTTCGTTAACAGTACTAGGTATTTTTTCATCAAAACATTTCATTGTCCTTTTGGCTTCAATTCTCGCTGATCTCCTCACACCCCTCTCATTGTCCATTCTTTCTCTTTCATGTTTTCGCAAATACTTTCTCACCTGCATTACTTCTTTTGTCACGTTTTTTGGTCTTCCGGCTTTCCTCGTCGTAGTCGGTTCATCTTCTCCTGATTCTATCTCTCGATCCATTTCTTCTTCAACGATTTCATCGCTCAATATTTCCATTCTCGCGTCATCATAATCGCTTTCCTCTGCTTCACTGATTCTCTCCTCTTCTCTCTCGTTTGTTTCATTTTCCTCTCTTTCATCTTCTTCCGCATTAGTGTATTCATCCTCACCTTTTTCTTCTGGGTTTAATCCAATCACTATCAAATCCTTTTTATCGTCATTTTTATCCCTATCCATTTGTTTATAATTTAATAGATCCGAGCCATTTTTTTCTTCATCAAATCTCACATCGCAGTCACATTTAATACTGTTTGTTTCAGGTATGTATACACGGTAAGTTTTATTTTCGTTGTATCCAACAAAAAAGCCTCTTTTTATTTTCGAATCGAATTTTTTCCTTGTTCCTCCTTTGCTAAGCACATATGCCATACACCCGAACCTTTTCATGTGCTGTACGTTCGGTTTTCTTTGATGCCACACCTCATATGGAGTTTTTCCATGCACTCGTGACTTAATTCTGTTTCGAGTATATGCCGCAGCATTTGCTGCTTCTCCCCAAAACCTTAAACTTAATTTCGAATCTGCCAACATCGTTCTTATTGTCTCAATTATCGTTCGATTACCTCTCTCGGCTATACCATTGCATTGTGGAGTCATAGGAGGACTTAGTTCATGTACAATGCCTTTCTCTTCGAACCAGTTGTTCAAATTTTTTCCTAGATATTCGCCACCGTTATCAGACCTTATTCTTTTTAATTTTACTTCAGTTTGATTTTCCATTACAGTAATTAATTTCTTTATTTCTTCTGCAGCATCGCTTTTCTCATTTAGTAATCTTATGAATATCATCCTAGAATAATCATCTATTACTGTTCAAATATAATTTTTCTTACCATATGTCGATGGCTTAATTGGACCTATTAAATCGGCGTGCCAGAGCTCCATAATTCGTTTCGTTCTTATTCTTTCTACTCTTGGATGAGATTTTCTACATGCCTTTCCTTCTATGCATGATT
>NW_017103804.1:0-504 GCF_001263275.1 Habropoda laboriosa
AATACTGCTGTTTTCTCGCGTCAAACCACGTTTTGCAGTACTGCAAACGACTGTTTTGTCTTTTTTTTGCATGTTTCGCAACGCAAATCATGCTTTAGCGAATATAAACTGGTATACTGCTGTTTACTCGCTACAAAGACGTTTTGCAGTACTGCAAACGACTGTTTTCTCTTTATTTTGCATATTCCGTCACGTAACTCGTGTTTTAACGAATATACACTGAAATACTGCTGTTTTCTCGCGTCAAACCACGTTGTGCAGTACTGCAAACGACTGTTTTCTCTTTATTTTGCATATTCCGTCACGTAACTCGTGTTTTAACGAATATACACTGAAATACTGCTGTTTTCTCGCGACAAACCGCGTTTTGCAGTACTGCAAACGACTGTTTTCTCTTTATTTTGCATATTCCGTCACGTAAATCGTGTTTTAACGAATATGAACTGAAATACTGCGGTATACTCGCGACAAACCACCTTTTGCAGTACTGCAATCGACTGTCTC
>NW_017103805.1:0-580 GCF_001263275.1 Habropoda laboriosa
AATTTAAGTGGTGAGAATTATTATTTTCTAGGAATACTACAAGTGCGATGCATGATGGTATTCGTCCATTTTACGACGTAACAGAAGTCTTACAATTATTTAATCCCGAATATAGAGGTGTGCTTGGTTCTTCAATATCTTACACGGTTGGTTTGTTACTCTGAAAAGTAGCGAATGTACACCTATAACGTCGGCTAGGCGATAATATTTCTTCGCCCCTTTCACATAACTTACTGCGGCGATATTCGTACTCTAATGGAGATTGGTTGTGGTATGCATTCTGGACGTGGCGTCGATTTTTCGAACTACGATGGTGGGGGAAAATACAGATAATTAAATATTTCGAAATTAAAAATTATTCCTAAAACTAAATGTGACCAACGAAATCTTACCCTTTTGTGATACCGAAAACAAAGGTGTGGTATTTTTTTCAACAGATCAAACGTTTCCCGTGTAAGTATTAAACGAAGCGAAAATACACGAATAACGTCGCGGCTGGAGGTAGTATTACTTCCCGATTTTCACGTCACGTACCGGTACGATACTCGTACTCGAAATGGAGTACGATTCTGCTATGCAT
>NW_017103806.1:0-346 GCF_001263275.1 Habropoda laboriosa
TGCACAGTGTGAAAAAGTATTAAATATGTTAATCTGTTAACTGTGGAAGACGAGTTAAAGATAACATGGTTTTCCTTGCTCCGACGTTTACCTTTTCGTCAAAGGGAATTCCTCGATCACTGAACTTCGAAAAATCTCTTATCAAAACATCTTTGATCAATTCTGGATCGCGAATAATGAGCGCTGGTGTTCTTCTCGTGAATATTCCAATCATCGGCTCATCTTTGTACTCCTGGTAAAGATCCCTCAGAATATTGCTTAACGCCGTCCTCAATAACATCGCATCTTTGATGTTACCAAACACCGGTACAGGTTTCGGACCAGGAACTCCGCGGACTTTCCAAAA
>NW_017103807.1:0-540 GCF_001263275.1 Habropoda laboriosa
TTCGGTACCAAAAAAAGATAAGATTTTGTTGGATACATTAAGCAGAAGGAATTATATTTAGTGTCGAAATATTTAATTACCTGTATTTTCCCCCACATCGTAGTTCGAAAATTCGACGACGGCGTCCAGAATGCAAAGCAGAACCGTACGCCATTTAGAGGATGAGAATCGTCGCAGTATGATATGCGAAGGTTGCGAAGAAATACTATAACCATGCGCGACATTATATGTGTATATTCGCATTGTTTAACACGGGAATCGTTTGAGATATGGAAAAAAAACCACACCTTCGTATTCGGTATCAAAAAATGGTAATATTTCGTTGGTCACATTTAGTTATAGGAATTATTTTTCAAGTCGAAATATTTAATTATCCGTATTTTCCCCCACCATCGTAGTTCTTATATTCGACGCCGCCATCCAGAATGCATAGCAGAATCGTACTTCATTTAGAGTACAAATATTGCCGCTGTGTGATATGTTAATGGCGCGACAAACTACTATCGCCTAGCCAACGTCATATGTGTATATTGGCTTCGT
>NW_017103808.1:0-303 GCF_001263275.1 Habropoda laboriosa
TGAGGCTCGGCTGGCTCTTGCAAGGATTTGCCAGACCTCAATGTGATAGCACTCACATTACTCCCATTTGGATTGGGAATTGTCTGTGAAGGGAGTTTGCCAGAACCCTTGGACTGCAACTGGCTAACTGATGATGCCAATTGTCCAATCTGTGTTTCCAGATTCTGCATGGTGGACTCTGCCCTCTGCTGGAACTGGATGTTGCTGGTGGCCATCTGCTTCACCAAATCTTCCAATGAAGGCTCAGGTTTGGATGTTGACGGGTTGGCTGGCTGCATAGGCTGCTGCTGGAATGGTGGCCTG
>NW_017103808.1:350-803 GCF_001263275.1 Habropoda laboriosa
TGCCAAGGTTGCCTATACTGCTGCTGTTGCTGTGGCTGTTGTTGGGAGGACTGCTGTTGTGGTGCTGCAGCATTGCCATATCTGAAATTTGGATGATCCCTCCAACCAGGGTTGTAAGTGTTGGAGTACGGATCATATCTAGGCTGCTGCTGCGATTGGTATGGGGATCGACCAGGAAAAACACCTGCTGCAGCTACAGAGGGATCCTGAAATCCAGAATCACCATCTTGCAGTGTAGGGCATGCGTCTGTAGGATGTGATGGACAAGCACAAATGCCACACAAGCTTGCAGGTTGAGGTGTGGATACTTGTCGCCCCACTGCCAATTGCCTGACCAAGGAGGTCAATTCATCAAGTCTGTGCTCCATTCTTTGTTGGTCAGCAAATGATACACCAACTTCATTGACTCCCCTGGTGGAATGAATCATCCGAACACCAAACTGCTGGGAATTC
>NW_017103809.1:0-1262 GCF_001263275.1 Habropoda laboriosa
GTCCTTCAACATCTCACACGGTTGCCGTGTTACTGTTAAACGAAGCGAATATACACCTATAACATCGGCAAGGCGATAGTATTTCTTCGCAACTTTCACGTAACGTACCGGTACGATACTCCTACTCTAAATGGAGTACATTTCAGCTACGCAATGTGGACATCGGCGTCGAATATGCGAACTACGATGGGGGGTCAAATACAGATAATTAGTTATATCGACTTTCATAATAATTCCTATAAGTGAATGTTCCCAAGGAAACCTTACCATTTTATGGTACCGAATACAAAGGTGTGGTTTGTTTATTCAATAGCACACACGGTTCTCGTGTTACTGTTAAACGAAGCGAATATACGACTATAACGTCGCGCTTGTAGATAGTATTCCTCCGCGATTTTCACGTAACTTACTGGTACGATACTCGTACTCGAAATGTAGTACGATTCTGCTATGCATTCTGGACAGCGGCGTCGAATTTTCGAACTACGACGGTGGGTCAAATTCAGATAATTAAAAACTTCGAAGTTAAAAATAATTCCTAAAGCTAAATGTGACCACCGAAACCTTACCCTTTTTTTGGTAACGAATACAAAGTTGTAGTTTGCTTTTCAAAGCTCAAACGTTTCCCGTGTTACTGTTAAACGAAGCGAATTTACACATATAACATCGCACTTGGTGATAGTATTCCTCCGCGATTTTCACGTAACGTACTGGTACGATACTCATACTCGAAATGTAGTACGATTCTGCTATGCATTCTGGACCACGGCTTCGAATATAAGAACTACAATGGTGAGGGCAAATACACATAATATAAATATTTCGATTTTAAATATAATTCCTTCAGCTGAATGTATATAACGAACTCTTACATTTTATTGATCCCGATTATAAAGGTGTGCTTGGTTCTTCAATATCACACACGGTTGACCTGTTACTGTTAAACGAAGCGAATATACACATGTAACGCCGCACATGGTTATAATAGTTCTTCGCGGCCTTCGCATATCATACTGAGACGATTCACCTTATCTAAATGGCGTACGGTTAGTCCATGCATTCTGGACGCCGGAGTCGAATTTTCGAACTACGATGTGGGGGAAAACACAAATAATAAAATATTTCGTCGTTAGAAATAATTCCACCAAATAAATGTCCCCAACGAAATCTTACCTTTTTTTGGTACCGAATACAAAGGTGTGTTCTGTTTTTCCAATACATCAATAGGTCCCCTGTTACTGTTGAACAAAACGAATATACAC
>NW_017103809.1:4394-6145 GCF_001263275.1 Habropoda laboriosa
AAATACAGATGATTAAATATTTCGTCGTTAGAAATAATTCCAACAAATAAATGTTCCCAACGAAATCTTACCTTTTTTTGGTACCGAATACAAAGGTGTGGTTTGCTTTTTCAATAGCTCAAACGGTTCCCGTGATACAGGTAAACGAAGCTAATATACACGTCTAACGTCGCGCTTGGAGATAGTATTTCTTCGCGATTTTCACGTAACGTACAGGTACGATTCTCGTACTCTAAATGGAGTACATTTCTGGTATGCATTCTGGACATCGGCGTCGAATTTCCGAACTTCTTTGGTGGGGGCAAATACAGATAACTAAATATTTGCACTTTAAAATATTCCCTGCAAATATTTGTTCCCAACGATATCTTACGGTTTTTTGGTACCGAATATAAAGGTGTGCTTGGTTATTCAAAGCTCAAACGGTTCCAGTGTTACTGTTAAAGGAAGCGAATACACACATATAACGCCGCACATGGTTATAATAGTTCGCCGCGACCTTCGCGTATCTTACTGGGACGATTCTCGTAATATAAATGGCATGCGATTCGGCTATGCATTCTGGACGACGGCATCGAATTTTAGAACGACGATGGTGGGGGCAAATACAGATAATTAATCTTATCGACATTAAATATAATTCCTTCAGCTAAATGTATCCAATGAAATCTTACCTTTTTGTGGTACCGAAAACAAAGTTGTGGTTTGTTATTTCAATATCTCCTACGGCTGCCGTGTTACTGTTAAACGAAGCGAATATACACCTATAACGTCGCGCTTGGAGATAGTATTTCTTCGCGATTTTCACTTAACTTACCGGTACGGTACTCGTACTCTAATTGGAGTACATTTTTGCTGTGCATTCTGGACATCGGCGTCGTATTTTCTCTCTACGATAGTAGGGGCAAATAGAGATAACAAAATATTTCGACTTTAAATATATTCCTACAAATAATTGTTCCCAAAGAAATCTGGCCTTTTTTTGGTACCGAATACGAAGGTGTGGATTGTTTTTTCAATAGCACAAACAGTTTCCGTGTTACAATTAAACGAAGCCAATATACACATATAACGTCGGCTAGGCGAAAGTAGTTCTTCGTGACTTTCACATAACATACTTCGGCAATTGTCGTACTCCAAATGGCGTTCGATTCTGCTATGCATTGTGGACGACGGCGTCGAATACAAGAACTACGATGGTGGGGCAAATACAGATTATTAAATATTTAGACGTTAAAAGTGGTTTCTCTAGCTAATTGTTACTAACGAAATCTTACCTTTTTTTGGTACCGAATCAGAGTTGTGGTTTGTTTTTTCAATAGCTCAAACGGTTCCCGTGTTACTGTTAAACGAAGCGAATATACACACATAACGTTGCACATGGTTATAGTATTTCCTCGCGACTTTTGCATAACATACTGCGGCAATTGTCGTACTCCAAATAGAAAATGATTCTGCTATGCGTTCTGGACATCGGCGTCGAATTTTCGAACTACTTTGGTGGTGCAAATAAAGATAACTAAATATTTCGTCTTTAAAAATATTCCCTACAAATAGTTGTTCCCAACGAAATCTTACCGCTTGTTGTTACCGAATACAATGTTGTGCTTTGTTTTTTCAATAGCTGAAACGGTTCCCGTGTTACCATTAAACAAAGCGAAATTCCACATATATCGTCTCGCATGGATATAGCATATCTTCACGATTTTCACGTAACGTACCACTACGATAATCGTACTCTAAATGGAGTA
>NW_017103810.1:0-1040 GCF_001263275.1 Habropoda laboriosa
GTTAATGTCGCGAAGAACTACTATCGCCTAGCCGACGTTATTTGTGTATATTCGCTTCGTTTAACAGTTAGACCAGAACCGTTTCAGCTTTGAATAACAAAGCACACTTTGTCTTCGGTATCAAAAAAAGTAAGATTTCGTTGGGATCATTTATTTGTAGGGAATATTTTTAAAGTCGCAATATTTAGTTATCTTCCCCACCATCGTAGTTCGGTAATTCGACGCCGATGTCCAGAATGCAAAGTAGATACGTACGCCATTTAGAGGACGAGAATCGTTACATCATGATATGCGAAGGTCGCGGAGAACTACTATAACTATGTGCGACGTTTTATGTGTATATTCGCTTCGTTTTACAGTAACACGGGAACCGTTAGAGCTATTGAAATAACAAACCACAACTTTATATTCGGTACCAAAAAAATTTACGATTTTGTTGGATACATTTAGCTGAAGAAATTATTGTTAAGGTCGAAATATTGAATTATCTGTATCTGCCCCCACCATCGTAGTTCGAAAATTCGACGCCGGCGTCCAATATGCATAGCAGAATCGTACTCCATTTCGAGTACGAGTATCGTACCGGTACGTTACGTGAATATCGCGATGAAATACTATGTCCATGAGGGACGTTATATGTGTATATTCGCATCGCTTAACGGTAAGACCAGAACCGTTTGAGCTTTAAATAACCAAGCACACATTTATATTCGGTGTCGAAAAATTGTAAGATTTATTGCACACATTTAGCCGAAGGTATTATTTTTAAAGTCGAAATATTTAGTTATCTGTATTTTGCCCCACCATCGTAGTTCGAAAATTCGACGCCGATGTCCAGAACGCATAGCAAAATCGTACTCCAATTAGAGTACGAGTATCGTACCGGTACGTTGCGTGAAAATCGCGATGAAATACCATCTCCAAGCCCGATGTTATATGTGTATATTCGCTTCGTTTAACAGTAACACGGGAACTGATTGAGCTATTGAAAAAACAAACCACACCTTTGAATTCGGAACCAAAAAAAGGTAAGATTTCGT
>NW_017103810.1:2138-2920 GCF_001263275.1 Habropoda laboriosa
CCACCAAAGTAGTTCGAAAATTCGACGCCGATGTCCAGCATGCATAGCTGAATCATACTCTATTTTGAGTACGAGTATCGTACCTGTACGTTACGTGAAAATCGCGAAGAACTACTATCACCTAGCCGACGTTATATTTGTATATTCGCTTCGTTTAACAGTAACAGGGCAACGTTTGAGCTATTGAAAAAACAAACCACAACATTGTATTCGGACCATAAAAATGTAAGATTTCGTTGGGAACATTTATGTGTTGGAATTATTTCTAACGACGAAATATATAATTATTTGTATTTTCCCCAACAACGTAGATAGAAGAGACGACGTCGGCAACCAGAATGCATAGCAGAACCGTGCGCCATTTGGAGGACGTGATCGTACCAGTATGATATGCGAAAGTCGCGAGGAACTACTATAACCATGTGCGACGTTATGGGTGTATATTCGCTTCGTTTAACAGTAATACGGGAACCGTTAGAGCTATTGAAAAAACAAACCACACCTTTGCATTCGGTACCAAAAAATGGTAATATTTCGTTGTATATATTTAGCTGAAGGAATAATTTTTAAAGTGAAATATTTCATTAATTGTATTTACCCACACTATCGTTGTTCTTATATGCGAAGCCGTGGTCCGGAATGCATAGCAGAATCGTACGCCATTTAAAGTACGACAATTGCCGCAGTATGTTATGTGAAATTCTCGAAGAACTACTATTGCCTAGCCAACGTTATAGGTGTATATTCCCTTCGTTTAACAGTAACACGGGAACCGTTTGAGC
>NW_017103811.1:0-638 GCF_001263275.1 Habropoda laboriosa
CTGTGCAATCTGGACTTCGGCGTCGAATTTTCGAACTACAATGTGTGGGAAAATACAGATTATCATATATTTCGACTTTAAATATAATTCCTTCGGCTAAATGTAACCAAGGGTACCGTAAAATTTTTTGATCCCGAATATAAAGGTGTGCTTGGTTCTTCAATATCTCACAGGGTTGCCGTGTTACTGTTAAACGAAGCGAATATACACCTATAACGTCGGCTAGGAGATAGTAGTTCGTAGCGACAGTAACATAACATACTGCGGAGATATTCATACTCTAAATGGCGCACGGTTCTGCTATGCATTCTGGACGCCGGCGTCGAATATTCTATCTACGATGGTGGGGGCAAATACAGTTAACTAAATATTGCGACGATAAAAGTAATTCCTAAATCTAAATGTGGCCAACGAAAGCTTACCTTTTTTTGGTACCGAATACAAAGGACAATAGCTTATCGGTTGCCGTGTTACTGTTAAACGAAGCGAATATACACTAACAACGTCAGGCTTGGTGATGGTATTTTTTGCGACTTTCACGTAATGTACCAGTACGAATCTCGTACTTTAAATATAGTATGATTCTGCTATGCATTCTGGACTTCGGCGCCGAATTTACGAACTACGATGGTGGGGGA
>NW_017103812.1:0-589 GCF_001263275.1 Habropoda laboriosa
AAATCGCGTTTTCCGTGGCGAAACATGCAAAATAAAGAGACAACAGTCGACTGCATTACAGCATAACGTGGATTGTCTCAAGAAAACAGCAGTATTTCAGTTTATATTCCATAGAACTCGTTTTACTTGGCGAAACATGGAAAATAAAGAGAAATCAGTCGTTTGTAGCACTGCAAAACGTGCGCTATCGCGAGAAAACAGCAGTATTACAGTTTATCTTCGTTAAATCGCGTTTTCCGTGGCGAAACATGCAAAATAAAGAGAAAACAGTCGTTTGTAGTACTGCAAAACGCGAGTTGTCGCGGGAAAACAGCAGTATTATAGTCTATATTCGTTAAAACACGTTTTACATGGCGAAACACGCAAAATAAAGAGAAAACAGTCGTTGTAGTACTGCAAAACGCGGTTTGTCGCGAGAATACAGCAGTATTTCAGTTTATATTCGTTAAAACACGTTTTACGTGGCGGAATATGCATAATAAAGAGACAACAGTCGACTGCATTACAGCAAAACGTGGATTGTCCTGAGAAAACAGCAGTATTTCAGTTTATATTCCATAGAACTCGTTTTACTTGGCGAAACATGGAA
>NW_017103813.1:0-356 GCF_001263275.1 Habropoda laboriosa
CAAAAAAAGGTGAGATTTCGCTGGATACATTTAGCTGTAGGAGTTATATTAAAAGTCGAGATACTTAATATTCTATATTCTCCCCCACATCGTAGTCCGAAAATTCGGCGCCGATGTCCAGAATGCGAAGCAGAAATGTACTCCATTTAGAGTATTAGTACCGTACGAGTACGTTACGTGGAAATCGCTAAGAAATACTATCACCAAGCTAGACGATATATGTGTATATTCGCTTAGTTTAACAGTAACACGACAACCGTTTGAGCTTTGAATAACAATGCACACCTTTATACTCTGTATCAGAAAAAGTAAGATTTCGTTGGTCACATTTAGCTGAAGGAAATATATTTACAGTC
>NW_017103814.1:0-1019 GCF_001263275.1 Habropoda laboriosa
GGCGTCCAATATGCATATCAGTACCGTACGCCATTTAGAGTACGGGTATCGTACCAGTACGTTGCGTGAAAATCGAGATGGAATAGTATCTCCATGCATGACGTTATGTGTGTATATTCGCTTCTTTTAACAGTAACACGGGAACCGTATGGCTATTGAAAAAACAAACCACAACTTTGTATTCGGTACCAAAAGAAGGTAATGTTTGGTTGTTCACATTTCGTTTTAGGAATTATTATTAAAGTCGAAGTACTTAGTTATCTGTATTTGCCCCCACCATCGTAGATTTAAAATTCAACGCCGTCGTCCAGAATGCATAGTAGAATCGTCCGACATTTACAGGACGAGAATCATACCAGTATGATATGCGAAGGTCGCGAAGAAATAGTATCTCCAAGCGCGTCGTTATAGGTGTATATACGCTTCGTTTAACAGTAACACGGGAACCGTTTGAGCTATTGAAAAAACAAACCACACCTTTGTAATCGGTAACAAAAAAAGGTAAGATTTCGTTGGGAACATTTAGATTTAGGAAAGTTTGAATTTTCCCCCACATCGAAGTTAGAAAATTCGACGCCGGCATCGAGAATGCATAGCAGAATCGTGCGCCATTTAGAGGACGTTAATCGCCCCTGTATTATATGCGAAGGTCGCGAAGAACTACTATCGGCTAGCCGTCGTTATTGGTGTATACTCGCTTCGTTTAACACTAACACGGGAACCGTTTGCGCTATTGCAAAAACAAACCACACCTTTGTATTCGGTATCAAAAAAAGGTAAGATTTCGTTGGGAACATTTAGATTTAGGAATTAATATTAACGCCGAAATATTTAATTATCTGTATTTTCCCCCACCATCGTAGTTCGAAAATTCGACGCCACGTCCAGAATGCATAGCGGAATCAAACACCATGAGAGTACGAATATCACCGCATAAAGTTAGGTTAATGTTGCGAAGAACTACTATCGCCATGCCGACGTTATATGTGTATATACGCTTCGTTTAACAGTAACAAGGG
>NW_017103814.1:4924-5495 GCF_001263275.1 Habropoda laboriosa
GGTAAGATTTCGTGGGGAACATTTATTTGTTGGAATTATTTGGAACGACGAAATATTTAATTATTTGTATTTTCCCCCACATCGTTGTTCGAAAATTCGACGCCGATGTCCAGAATGCTTAGCAGAATCGTACGCCATTTTGAGGACGAGAATCGTACCGGTACGTTTCGTGCAAATCGCGAAGAAATACTATCTCCAGGCGCTACGTTATAAGTGTATATTCGGTTTGTTTAACAGTAACACGGGACCTGTTGATCTATTGAAATTACAGACCACACCTTTGTATTCGGTACCAAAAAAAGGTAAGATTTCGTTGGGAACATTTATTTGTTGGAATTATTTCTAACGACGAAATATTTAATTATTTGTGTTATCCCCCACATCATAGTTCGAAAATTCGATGCCGGCGTCCAGAATGCATGGCAAAACCGTACGCCATTTAGAGATGGTGAATCGTTCGAGTAAGATATGCGAAGGTCGCGGAGAACTACCTTAACCATGTGCGATTTTATATGTGTACATTCGCATCGTTTATCATTAACGCCGGAACCGCTTGAGCGTTGAATAACAA
>NW_017103815.1:0-266 GCF_001263275.1 Habropoda laboriosa
AAATTTGTGGTTTGTTTTTTCATTACCTCAAACGGTTCCCGTGTACCAGTTAAACGAAGCTAATATACACATATAACGTAGCGTTTGGAGATACTATTTCTTCTCGATTTGCACGTAACGTACCGGTAAGATACCCGCACTCTGAATGGAGTACGCTTCTGCTATGCACTCTGGACATCGGCGCGGAATTTTCGAACTACAAAGGTGGGGGCAAATACAGATAATTAAATATTTCGACGTCAAAAGGATTGCTAAAACTAAATGTG
>NW_017103816.1:0-1274 GCF_001263275.1 Habropoda laboriosa
TTAATATTCGTTAAAACGATATTTGCGTGGCGAAATATGCAAAATAAAGAGGAGACAGTCATTTTGCTGTACTGCGAAATGTCTTTGAAGCGAGATAACAGCAGTATTACAGTTTATATTCATTAAAACACGATTTACGTGGCGAAACATGCAAAATAAAGAGAAGACAGTCATTTTGCAGTACTGCAAAACGTGGTTGTAGCGAGAAAACAGCAGTATTACACTTTATATTTGTTAAAACACGATTTACGTGGCGAAACATGCAAAATAAAGAGGAGACAGTCATTTTGCTGTACTGCGAAACGTCTTTGTAGCGAGATAACAGCAGTATTACAGTTTATATTCATTAAAACACGATTTACGTGGCGAAACATGCAAAATAAAGAGAAGACAGTCATTTGTAGTACTGCAAAAGGCGGGTTGTCGCGGGAAAACAGCAGTATTACAGTTAATATTCGTTAAAACGATATTTACGTGGCGAAATATGCAAAATAAAGAGGAGACAGTCATTTTGCTGTACTGCGAAACGTCTTTGAAGCGAGATAACAGCAGTATTACAGTTTATATTCATTAAAACACGATTTACGTGGCGAAACATGCAAAATAAAGAGAAGACAGTCATTTGTAGTACAGCAAAACGTGGGTTGTCGCGGGAAAACAGCAGTATTTCAGTTTACATTCGTTAGAACACCTTTTACGTGGCGAAACATGGAAAATAAAGAGAAAACAGTCATTTTGCAGTACTGCAAAACGTGGTTTGTCGCGAGAATACATCAGTATTTGGGTTTATATTCGTTAGAACACGATTTACGTGGCGAAACATGGAAAATAAAGAGAAAACAGTCATTTTGCAATACTGCAAAACGTGGTTTGACGCGAGAAAACAACAGTATTACAGTTTATATTCGTTAAAACACGTTTTACGTGGCGGAATATGCAAAATAAAGAGGAGAGTGTCATTTTGCTGTACTGCAAAACGTCTTTGTAGAGAGAAAACAGCAGTATTACAGTTAATATTCGTTAAAACGATATTTACGTGGCGAAATATGCAAAATAAAGAGGAGACAGTCATTATGCTGTACTGCGAAACGTCTTTGTAGCGACAAAACGTCTTTGTGGCGAGAAAACAGCAGTATTACAGTTAAAATTCGTTAGAACACGTTTTATGTCGCGAAGCATGCAAAATAAAGAGAAATCAGTCGTTTGCAGTTCTGCAAGACGTGGTTTGACGCGAGAAAACAGCTGTATTACAGTTTATATTCGTTAAAACGAGA
>NW_017103817.1:0-967 GCF_001263275.1 Habropoda laboriosa
ACCCAAATATTTCGAACTTGGATTCGTCAGTCCAAAGAACCTTACCCCAGTCCGTAGGTGTCCCATTTTTGTGACTTATTGCCCAATCCAACCGCATTTTACGATTTTTCGACGAAAGCAATGGTTTTCTGACTGCTATACGGCCATTTAAACCTGCAGCTTTTAGTCGCCTTTTTACCGCGGTCAGAGATATTGGATTCGGTCTACTATCATTAAGTCCTACACGAATTTCTGAGGCCGTTAGTCGTCTGTTTCGTTTGCAAATAATATTTATTCTTACATCTTCAGCTCTTGACGTGATTTTGGGTATTCCTGACCGTGGTTTGTCTTTCAAACTACCAGTATCCGCAAAACGTTTTACTGTAGCCTGCACGCCCTTGTATGATACTTTGAATTTCCTTGCAATATTACGTAAAGAATAACCTTCCTTTCTAAGTGTGATAAATGCACTTCGAGTTTCAATACTAATTTCTATTCTTTTCGCCATTTGAAAGTATTAATGTAAAATTTTAGCTGCTGATCGCGTTTCAACGCCTTCGTTCATGAGAATGGTGGCAATGTACAACAAATGTCCGATTTATACATTTTCTCGGCCCCCGGGCCAGCCAATTGGAATCTAATATTGTAACATTCGACGCTTATTGGTAAACAAAAGAATCGCGAATTCCTATATAAGGCGAAAACAGAGTATCTTTCCCGGCAGTAGAAAATGTGGATTTGGTTTTGATAATATGTTGTGAGTGATGGCGTGAATGTCGTGTGTTTGTTTTGAATTTGTGTGAACATTCTGGGATAGACATGATCTATGGCTGACTCGAGATTGGCGAAACGGTCAGTGGCTTAGAGAGAAGCAGAGAGTAAACAGTAGAGCCGCGTGGTTAGTGAAAAGAAAGAGAGCGAGAGTGAATAAGCGAGAAAGAATAAGAGAGCATTGTTCAGGTTATTAATATTCCCTTTTATGTATCGT
>NW_017103818.1:0-1055 GCF_001263275.1 Habropoda laboriosa
GTTTTTTCGATAGCTCAAACGATTCCCATGTTACGGTTAAACGAAGCTAATAAACACCTATAAGGTCGCGCTTGGAGAGGGTATTACTTCGCGATTTTCACGTCACGTACCGGTACGATACTCGTACTATAATTGGAGTACGATTCTGCTATGCATTCTGGACATCGGCTCCGAATTTTGGAACTACGATGGCGGGGGCAAATACAGATAATTATATATTTCGGCTTCAAATATAATTCCTTCAGCTAAAAGTATCAAACGAAATCTTAGTATTTTTTGGTCACGAATACAAATGTGTGCTTGTTTCTTCAATATCTCACACGGCTCCCGTGTTACAGTTAAGGCGAATATACACTTATAACGTCGGTTAGACGATAGTAGATCTTCGCGTCATTAACATAACAAACTGCGGAGATATTCGTACTCTAATGGTGTTTGATTCCGCTATGCATTCTGGACATCGGCGTCGAATTTTCGAACAACGAAGGGATGGAAAATACAGATAAATAAATATTTCGACGTTAAAAGTAATTACTAAAATAAATGTGACCAAGGAAACCTTACCTTTTTTGGTACCGAATACAAAGGTGTGCTTTGTTATTCAAAGCTCAAACGGTTCCGGTCATACTATTAAACGAAGCGAATAAACACACATAATGACGCGCATGGTTATAGTATTACTTCGCGGCCTTCGCATACCATACTGGGACGATTAACGTCCTCTAAATGGCCAACGGTTCTGCTATGCATTCTGGATGCCGACGTCGACTTTTCTATCTACGATGTGGGGCAAATACAAATAATTGAATATTTCGTCGTTCCAAATAATTCCAACTAATAAATGTTCCCAACGAAACCGTACCTTTCTTTGGTGCCGAATACAAAGTTGTGGTTTGTTAGTTCGTTATCACACACGTTTGCCGTGTTACTGTGAAACGAAGCTAATATACACCTATAACGTCCCTCATGGAGATAGTATTTCTCCGCGATACTCACGTAGCGTACCGGTACGATACTCGTACTCTAAATGGAGTACGATGCTGCAAGGCATTCTG
>NW_017103819.1:0-280 GCF_001263275.1 Habropoda laboriosa
TTACTCTATATGGAGTACGATTCTGCTGTGCATTCTCGACATCGGCGCAGAATTTTCGAACTACGATGGTGGTGGAAAATACTGATAATTAATTATTTCGACGTTCAAAATAATTTCTATAGCTAAATGTGACCAACGAAATCTTACCTATTTTTGGTACCGAATACTAAGTTGTGGTTTGTTTTTTCAATAGATCAGAAGGTCCCGTGTTACTGTAACGCAAAACGAATATACACCTATAACCTTGCGCTTGGAGATAGTATTTCTTCGCGATTTTCAC
>NW_017103820.1:0-298 GCF_001263275.1 Habropoda laboriosa
ACCATTTGGAGTACGAATATCGCCGCAGTATGTTATGCGAAAGTGGCGAAGAACTACTATCGGTTAGCCGACAGTATAGGTGAATATTAGCTTCGTTTAACTGCATCACGGCAACCGTGTGAGATATTGAAGAATCAAGCACAGCTTTACATTCGGGATCAGAAAATTGTAAGATTTCGTTGCATACATTTACCTGAACGACCTTTATTTAAATTCGAAATATTTAATTATCTGTACATTCCCCCACCATCGTAGTTCGAATATTCGACGCCACGTCCAGAATGCATAGCGGAATCAA
>NW_017103821.1:0-253 GCF_001263275.1 Habropoda laboriosa
CACAATTAGAGTACGAATATCGCCGCAGTATGTTATGTGAAAGTCACGAAGAACTACTATCACATAGTCTACATTATATTTGTATATTCGCTTCGTTTAACAGTAACACGGTAACCGTGGGAGATATTGAAGAACCAAGCACACATATATATTGGAGACCAAAAAGCGATAAGATTTCGTTGGAAACAAATATTTGTAGGGATTATTTTTAAGGTCGAAATATTTAGTTATCTATATTTTCCCCCACCATCGT
>NW_017103822.1:0-503 GCF_001263275.1 Habropoda laboriosa
CGCGAGAAAACAGCAGTATTTCAGTTTATATTCGTTAAAACACGTTCTAGTGTGCGAAACATGAAAAATAAAGGGGGAGCAGTCGTTTGCACTGATGTTAAACGTGGTTTGTCGCGAGAAAACAGCAGTATTTCAGTTTATATTCGTTAAAACTCCTTTACCGTGGCGAAACATGCAAACTACAGAGAAAACAGTCGTGTGCAGTACTGCAAAACGTGGTTTGTCGCGAGAAAACAGCAGTATTTCAGTTTATATTCGTTAAAACTCCTTTACCGTGGCGAAACATGCAAACTACAGAGAAAACAGTCGTGTGCAGTACTGCAAAACGTGGTTTGTCGCGAGAAAACAGCAGTATTTCAGTTTATATTCGTTAAAACTCCTGTACCGTGGGGAAACATGCAAAATACAGAGAAACCAGTCGTGTGCAGTACTGCAAAACCTGGATTGTCTCAAGAAAACAGCAGTATTTCAGTTTATATTCGTTAAAACACGTTCGACTGTGC
>NW_017103823.1:0-477 GCF_001263275.1 Habropoda laboriosa
TTTTCCCCCACCATCGTATTTCGAAAATTCGACGCCGTCGTCCAGAATACATAGCAGAATAACTCGCCATTTAGAGTACCATATTTGCCGCTGTATGTTATGTGAAAGTCGCGAAGAACTACTATCGCCTAGCCGACGTTATAGTTACATATTCGCTTCGTTTAACAGTTACACGGCAAACGTGTGAGCGATTGAAATATCAAACCCAAACCCTGTATTCGGTACCGAAAAAAGGTAAGATTTCGTTGGTCACATTTAGTTTTATGAATTATTTTTAACGTGGAAGGATTTAATTATGTGTATTTTCCCCCACATCGTAGTTCGAAAATTGGATGCCGGCGTCCAATATGCATAGCAGAACCGTACGCCATTTAGATGGCGAGAATCGTCTCAGTATGACATGCGAAGGGCGGAAAGAACTATTATAACCACGTGCGACGTAATGTATGTATATTCGCTTCGATTAACAGTAACACG
>NW_017103824.1:0-212 GCF_001263275.1 Habropoda laboriosa
GGGAACTTTTATTTATTGGAATCATTTCTAACGACGAAATATTTAATTATTTTTATTTTCCCCGCATCGTCGTTCGAAAATTCGATGCCGGCGTCCAATATACATAACAGAACTGTACGCCATTTAGAGGACGCTACTCGTCCCAGTATGATATGCGAAGGTCGCGCAGAATTACTATGACCATGTGCGACGTTATATGTGAATATTCGCTT
>NW_017103824.1:14916-20198 GCF_001263275.1 Habropoda laboriosa
CGCGAAGAGCTACTATCACCTATCCGACGTTATATTTGTATATTCGCTTCGTTTAACAGTAACACGGCAACCGTGTGAGATATTGAAGAACCAAGCACACCTTTATATGCGGCATCAAAAAATTGAAAGATCTCGTTGGATACATTTAGCTGAAGGAATTATATTTAAAGACGAAATATTTAATTCCCTGTATTTGCCCCACCATCGTAGAGAGAGAATTCGACGCCGCTGTCCAGAATGCACAGCAGAACCATAGGCCATTTGGAGGACGAGAATCGTCCCAGTATGATAAGGGAAGGTCGCGGCGAACTACTTTAAACATGTGCGACATTATATGTGTATATTCGCATCGTTTAACAGTAACACGGCAGTCGTGTCAGATATTGAAATAACTAACGTCAACTTTGCCTTTGGCCCAAAAAGATGTAAGGTTTCGTTGGTCACATTTAGTGTTAGGAACTATTTTTAATGTCGAAATATTTTGTTATCTGTATTTGCCCCCGCCATCGTACAGAGAGAATTCGACGCCGATGTCCAGAATGCATAGCAGAATCGTACTCAATTTCGAGTACGAGTATCGTACCGGTACGCTACGGGAATATCGCGAAGAAATACTATCTCCATGAGGGACGTTATATGTGTATATTCGCTTCGTTTAACAGTAGCACGGCAGTCGTGTCAGATATTGAAATAACTAACGTCAACTTTGCCTTTGGTCCAAAAAAATGTAAGGTTTCGTTGGTCACATTTAGTTTTAGGAACTATTTTTAATGTCGAAATATTTAATTAACTGCATTTGCCCCCACCATCGTAGTTCTTATATTCGATGCCGCTGTCCAGAATGCATAGCAGAATCGTAAGCCAATTAGAGTACGACAATTGCCGCAGTATGTTATGTGATAGTCGCGAGGAACTACTATTGCCTAGCCGACATTATACGTGTCCATTCGCTTCGTTAAAGAGTAACAAACCAACCGTGTAAGATATTGAAGAACCAAGCACACCTTTGTATTCGGTATCAAGAAATGGTAATATTTCGTTCGTCACTTTTAGTTTTAGGAATTTATATTAACGTCGAAGTATTTAATCATGTGTATTTTCCCCCACATCGTAGTTCGAAAATTAGACGCCGATGTCCAGAATGCATAGCAGAACCGTGTGCCATTTACAGGACGTGTATCGTCACAGTATGATATGCGAAGGTCGCGCAGAACTACTATGACCATGTGCGACGTTATATGTGAATATTCGCTTCGTTTAACAGTAACACCGGATCCCTCTGAGCTTTGAATAACAATCCACACCTTTATATACGGGGGCGAAAAATTGTAAGACTTATTGTATACATTTAGCAGAAGGGTTTATTTTACAAGTCGGAATATTTAATAATCTGTATTTTCCCCCACATCGTAGCCCGTAAATTCGACTCCGATGTCCAGAATGCATAGCAGAATCAAACACCATTTAGAGTACGAATATCGTCGCAGTATATTATGTGACAGTCGCGAAGAACTACAATCGCCCAGCCGACGTTATAGGTGTATATTCGCCTCGTTTAACAGTAACACGGCAACCGTGTGAGATATTGAAAAAACAAAACACAGCTTTATCTTCGGGATCAAAAAATTGTGAGATTTCGCAGGATACATTTAGCTGAAGGAATTATATTTTTAGTCCAAATATTTAATTATCTGTATTTGCCCTCAAAATCGTAGTTCGAAAATTCGACGCCGGTGTCCAGAATGCATAGCAGAATCACGCCTTTTAGAGTACGAGTATCGCCGCAGTATGTTATGTGAAAATCGCGAAGAAATACTATCTCCAAGCAAGACGTTATATGTGTATATTCGCTTCGTTTAACGGTAACGCGGCAACCGTGCGAGGTATTGAAGAACCAAGATCACCTTAATATAAGGGATCAAAAAATTCTAAGACTTCGTTAGTCACATTTAGTTTTAGCAATTATTTTTATGTCGAAATATTTAATTAACTGTATTTTCCACCACTTCGTAGTTCGGTATTTCGACGCCGTCGTCCAGAATGCATAGCGGAATCTAACACCATTAGAGTACGAATATCGCCGCAGTATGTTATGTTAATGTCGCGAAGAACTACTATCGCCTAGCCGACGTTATAGGAGTATATTCGCTTCGTTTAACGGTAAGAGCGGAACCGTTGAGCTTTGAATAACAATGCACACCTTTTTATTCGGTACCAAAAAAAAGGTAAGGTTTCGTTGGACGCATTTAGTTTCAGGAATTATTATTTACGTCGAAATAATTAATTATCTTTATTTTGCCCCACCATCGTAGTTCGAAAATTCGGCGCCGATGTCCAGAGTGCATAGCAGAATCGTACTCCATTCAGAGTGCGAGTATCTTACCGGTACATTACGTCAAAATCGCGAAGAAATACTATCTCCAAGCGCGACTTTATATGTGTATATACGCATCGATTAAAGGTAACACGGGAACCGAGTGAGATATTGAAGAACCAGACACACGCTTATATTCGTGACCAAAAAATTCTAAGATTTCGATGCATACATTTAGCTGTAGGAATTATCTTTAAAGTGGAAATATTTAGTTATCTGTATATTCCCCCACCATCGTAGTTCGAAAATTCGACGCCGGCGTCCATAATGCATACCAGAACCGTACGCCATTTAGAGTAGGAGAATCGTCCCAATATGATATGCGAAGGTCGCGAAGAAATACTATAACCATGTCCGACGTTATATGTGGATATTCGCATCGTTTAACAGTAACACGGCAACGTATGAGCTATTGGAAAAACAAAGCGCACCTTTGTATTCGGTACCAAAAGAAGGTAAGGTTTCGCTAGATATATTTAGCTGAAGGAATTATTTTTAAAGTCGAAATATTTAATTATCTGTATTTGCCCCCACTATCGCAGTTCTAAAATTCGACGCCGACGTCCAGAATGCATAGCAGAATCGTACGCCTTTTGGAGTCCGTGTATCGCACAAGTATGTTATGTGAAACTCGCGAATAACTACTATCACCTAGCCGACGATATATTTGTATATTCGCTTCGTTTAACAGCAACACTGCAACCGTGTAAGATATTGAAGAACCACGCACACTATTATAATCGGGATCAAATAATTATAAGTTTTTGATGCATACATTTAGCTGAAGCAATTATTTTTAACGCCGAAATATTTAATTATCTGTATTTGCACCCACAGTCGTCGTTCGAAAATTCGACGCCGATTTCCAGAATGCTTAGCAGAATCGTACTCCATTTAGAGAACGTGTATCGTACCGGTAAGTTACGTGACAATCGCGAAGAAATACTATCACCAAGCGCCACGTAATATGTGTATATTCGCTTCGTTTAACAGTAACACGGGAACCATTTGAGCTATTGAAAAAACAAATCACACCTTTGTATTCGGTACCAAAAAAAGGTAAGGTTTCGTTGGGAACATTTTCTTGTTGGAATTCTGTCTAACGACGAAATATTTAGTTTTTTGTATTTTCCCCCATATCGTAGTGAGAAAATTCGACGCAGATGTCCAGAGTGCATAGCAGAATCGTACTCTATTTCGAGTACGAGTAACGTACCGATACGTTACGTGAAAATCGCGAAGAAACACTATCTCCAAGCGAGATATTATATGTGTATAATCGCTTCGTTTAACAGTAACAGGGGACCGTTTGAGCGAAGGAAATAACAAACCACACCTTTGTATTCGCTACCAAAAGAAGATACGATATCGTTGGGAACATTTATTTGTTGGAATTATTTCTAACGACGAAATATTTAATTATTTGTATTTTCCCCCACTTCGTAGTTCGAAAATTCGACGCCGGCGTCCAGAATGCATAGCAGAATCATTCTCTATTTTGATTACGAGTATCGTACCGGTACGTTACGTGAAAATCGCGAAGAAATACTACCTCCATGCGCGACGTTATATGTGTGTATTCGCTTCGTTTAACAGTTACACAGGAACAGTTTGGGCTGTTGAAAAAACAAACCACACATTTATTTTCTGTATCACAAAAAGTGAGATTTCGTTGGTCACATTTAGCATTAGGAATTATTAGTATCGTCGAAATATATAATTATATGTTTTTGCCCCCACCATCGTAGTTCGGTAATTCGACGCCGATGTCCAGAATGCAAAGTAGAAACGTACGCCATTTAGAGTACGAGTACCGTACCGGTACGTTACCTGAAAACCGCGAAGGAATACTATCTCCAAGCTCGACGTTGAAGGTGTATTGTTGCTTCCTTTAACCGTAACACGGGAACCATTTCAGCTATTGTACATACAAACCACACCTTTGTATTCAGTACCAAAAATGGTAAGATTTCGTTGGGAACATTTAATTGTTGGTATTATTACTAACGACATAATATTTAATTATCTGTATTTTCCCCAACATCGTGGTTCGAAAATTCGACGGCGGAATCCAGAATGCATAGCAGAATCATACTCCATTTAGAGTACGAGTGTCGTATGGTACGTTACGTGAAAATCGCGAAGATATGCTATATCCAAGCGCGACGTTATAGGTGTATATACGCTTTGTTTAACAGTAACACGGCAGCCGTGTGAGATATTGAAATAACAAACCACAACTTTGTATTCGGTACCAAAAATGGTAACATTTCGGTGGATACATTAAGCTGAAGGAATTATATTTAAAGTCGAAATATTTAATTATCTGTATTTTCACCCACAATCGTCGTTCGAAAATTCGACGCCGATATCCAGAATGCTTAGCAGAATCGTACTCCATTTAGAGAACGTGTTTCGTACCGGTAAGTTACGTGACAATCGCGAAGAAATACTATCACCAAGCGACCTGTAATATGTGTATATTCGCTTCGTTTAACAGTAACACGGGAACCATTTGAGCTATTGAAAAAACAAACCACACCTTCGTTTTCGGTACCAAAAGAAGGTATGATTTCGTTGGTCTCATTTAGTTTTAGGAAATATTTGAAAACATTCCACAACTTAGTATTCGGTACCGAAAAAAGGCAAGATTTCTTTGGGAGCAATTATTTGTAGGGAATATTTTTAAAGTCGAAATATTTAATAACATGTATTTGCCCCCACCATTGTATTTCGAAAAGTCGACGCCGATGTACAGAATGCATTGCAGAATCGTACGCCATTTAGAATATGAATATCCCCGCAGTATATAATGTGAAAGTCGCGAAGAAGTACTACCGCCTAGCCGACGTTATAGGTGTATATTCGCTTCGTTTAACATTAACAGGGGAACCGATTGAGCTATTGA
>NW_017103825.1:0-328 GCF_001263275.1 Habropoda laboriosa
ACTCGAAATGGAGTACGATTCTGCTATGCATTCTGGACATCGGCGCCGAATTTTCAAACTACGCTGGTGGGGGCAAATAATGATAATTAAATATTTCGACTGTAAATATAATTCCTTCAGCTAAATGTGACCATCGAAACCTTACCTTTTCTTGGTACCGAATACAAAGTTGTGATTTGTTGTTTCAAAAGCGCAAACAATTTCGGTGTTACTGTAAACGAAACGAAAATACACATATAACGTCGCACATGGTTATAGTATTTCTTCGCGACATTCGCATATCATACTGGGACGATTCGCGTCCTCTAAATGGCGTACGATTCTGCTA
>NW_017103826.1:0-654 GCF_001263275.1 Habropoda laboriosa
TCTTTGATTCGGTACCAAAAAAAGGTAAGATTCCGTTGGTCACATTTAGTTGCAGGAATTATTTTTAAAGTCGGAATATGTAGTTATCTGTATTTTCCCCCACCATCGTAGAGAGAAAACTCATCACCCCGATGTCCAGAATGCGTTGCAGAATCGTACTCCATTTAGAGTACGAGTATCGTACCGGTACGTTACGTGAAAATCGCGACAAAATAATAGCTCCAAGCGCAACGTAATATGTGTATATTCTCTTCGTTTAACAGTAATATCAGCACCGTTTGAGGTCTGAATAACAACGCACACCTTTGCATTCGGTATCAATAAATGATTATATTTCGTTGTATACATATAGCTGAAGGAATTATTTTTAGTGTCGATATATTTAATAATCTGTATTTGCCCTCAACATCTGCAGTTCGAAAATTCCAAATCGATGTCTAGGGAATCGTGCCCCATTTAGAGTACGAGTATCGCCGCAGTATGTTATGCGAAAGTCGCGAGGAACTACTATCACCCAGCCGAAGTTATATGTGTATATTCGCTTCGTTTAACAGTCACACGGCAACCGTGTCAGATATTTAAGAACTAGGTACACCTTTGTATTCGGTACCAAAAAATTGTAAGATTTCTTTGGTCACATTTAGTTTTAGCAAT
>NW_017103827.1:0-754 GCF_001263275.1 Habropoda laboriosa
GCGTTTGCAACTATGTTGCTTTGAACTGCTCCCGAAAATCGCACAATGTTGCAAAACGGGGCGCCGTGCAACAATGTGCAATTTTTCGCGACAACAAAGTTGCAAGCCTGTGACGCGTTTGCAACAATGTGCAATTTTTCGCGACAACAAAGTTGCAAGCCTGTGACGCGTTTGCAACAATGTGCATTTTTCGGGAGCGGTTCGTGACTACAAAGTTGCAAACCCGACAAGCGTTTGCAACATTGTGCAATTTTCGGGAACGATTCGCGGCAACAAGGTTGCTAATTCGATAACACGTTTGCCACAAGGTGCATTCGAAAATAATTGTAGTTAATGATGCTACAAGCGAGAATGACGCTTGTAACAATGTTACATTCAAGCGTAGTGCTGGTAATAATATTTGCGTTCGAAATAACGCATCTAATAATGTTGCAATTGGAAACAGCGGTTCCAACAATGTTTGCGTTTAAGTATACCATTTCAAGCATTGTTGCATTCAAAAGTAACGCCTACAACAATGTTTTGCATTCGAAATAGTGCTTCCATCGATGTTGCATTCGAGAATAAAGACTGCAACAATGTGTGCATTCAATTTCCAAAGATGATATAAAAGTTCTTTTCCTGCTACTGCAACCGTGTCCCACACCACGATCAATTTGCAACCTCAATTCACACGGGAACAAAGGCTCCACGCAAACAAAACGTCATTATACATTCTCAACATATTTCTCCATCCCTATAGATAACCCCTTTA
>NW_017103828.1:0-248 GCF_001263275.1 Habropoda laboriosa
GGCGTATATTTTAATCGATGGTATGCATGTCTAACTGAGCAAATTAACAGTGGTTGTTATGTAACTCGAGCGCGTGTTATAAAAAAACAAACTAACCTGATGCAGGACTCGGGAGCAAGAAACAGTGGTTGATATATGATTTTCGAGTGTAATAACGGTTAATTTAATTTTTCGTTGTTAAAGAAGTGGCAATAAATAAAGTAACAGTCGTAAAAGCAGTGGTTGACATTGCAGTGGTTAATAACTAT
>NW_017103829.1:0-246 GCF_001263275.1 Habropoda laboriosa
AGCAAACCTTTGCATTCGGTACCAAAGAAATGTAAGATTTCGTTGGTCACATTTAGCTATAGTTATTATTTTTAACGTCGAAATATATAGTTATCTGTATTTGCCCCCACCATCGTAGAGAGAGAATTCGACGCCGATGTCCAGAATGCACAGCCGAATCGTACTCCATTTAGAGTACGAGTGTCGTACCAGTACATTGCGTGAAAATCGCGAAGAAATACTAACTCCAACCGCGACGTTATAGGT
>NW_017103830.1:0-573 GCF_001263275.1 Habropoda laboriosa
GTTATGTGAAAGTCGCGAAGAACTACTATCGCCTAGCCGACGATAGAGGTGAATATTCGCTTCGTTTAACAGTAACACGACAACCGTGTGAGCTGTTGATATAACAAACACACACTTCGTATTAAGTACCAAAAAAAGGTAAGATTTCGTTGGTCACATTTTGTTTTAGCAATCATTATTAGCGTCGAAATATTTAATTATGTGTAATTTCCCCCACGTCGTAGTTCGAAAATTCGACGCCGGCGTCCGATATGCATAGCAGAACCGTACGCAATTTAGAGGACGAGTATCGTCCATGTATGATGTGCGATGGTCGCGAAGGGCTACTATAGACGTGTGCGACGTTATATGTGTATATTCGTTTCGGTTAGCAGTAACACGTCAACCGTGTGAGATATTGAAGAACCTAGCACACATTTGTATTCGGTATTAAAAAGTGGTAACATTTCGTTGGCCACATTTAGTTTTAGCAATTATTTTTAAAGTAGAAATATCTAGATATCTGTATTAGCCCCCACCATCGTAGAGAGAAAACTCGACGGCGGATTCCAGACTGCATAGCAGAATCATACT
>NW_017103831.1:0-529 GCF_001263275.1 Habropoda laboriosa
GGTACGGTACTCGTACTCTAAATGGAGCACATTTCTGCTATATATACTGGACATCGGCGTCGAGTTTTCTCTCTACGAGTGTAGGGGCAAATTCAGATAACAAAATATTCCGACTTTAAAAATAATTCCTGCAACTAAATGTGACAAACGAAATATTACCCTTTAGTGGTGCCGAATACAAATTTGTGGTTAGTTTATTCATTACCTCAAACGGTTCCCGTGTACCAGTTAAACGATGCGAATAAACACATATAACGTCGCGCTTGGAGAAAGCATATCTTCGCGATTATCACGTAACGTACCGGTACGATACTCGTACTCGAAATGGAGTACGATTCTGCTATGCAGTCTGGACATCGGCGTCGAATTTCTGAACTACGATGGTGGGAGAAAATACTGATAACTAAATATTTCGACTTTGGACATAATGGCAACAAATAAATAGACCCAACCAAATCTTACCTTTTTTTGGTACCGAATATAAATTTGTGGTTTGTTTTTTCATTACCTCAAACGGTTCCCGTGTACC
>NW_017103832.1:0-873 GCF_001263275.1 Habropoda laboriosa
ATTCCTTCAGCTAATGGTATTCAATGAAATCTTACCTTTTTTTGGTACCGAATACAAAGGTGTTGTCTGTTTTTTCATTACCTCAATCGTTTCCCGTGTAACAGTTAAACGAAGCAAATATACACATATAACGTCGCGCTTGGAGATAGTATTTCTTCGCAATTTTCACGTAACGTACCAGTACGATAATCGTACTCTAAATGGAGAACGATTATGCAATACATTCTGGACATCGGCGCCGAATATTCGACATACGATGGTGTGGGCAAATACAGATAATATAAATAATTCGATTTTAAATATAATTCCTTCAGCTAAATGTAGCCAACGAAATCTTACAATTATTTGAACCCGAATATAAAGGTGTGTTTATTATTCAAAGGTCAAACGGTTCCGGCCTTACTGTTAAACGAAGGGAATATACATCTAAAACGTCAGTTAGGCGATAGTAGTTCTTCGAGACATTAACATAACATAATGCGGCGATATTCGTACTCTAAATGGTTTTTGATATGCAAAGGTGTGCGTTGTTATTCAAACGTCAAACGGTGCTGATGTTACTGTTAAACGAAGCGAATATACACATATAACGTCGCATAGCCGATAGTAGTTCTTCGCGATTTTCACGTAACGTACAGGTGCGATACTCGGACTTTAATTGGGGTACAATTCTGCTATGCATTCTGAATATCGGCGCCGTATTTTCGAAACTACGATGTGAGGAAAAATACAGATAATTAAATATTTCTACTTTAATTTGAATTCCATCAGCTAATTGTATACATCGAAATCTTACAATTTTCTGATCCTGAATGTAAAGGTGTTCTTGGTTCTTCGATATCTCACACGGTTGCCGTGTTACTGTTAAACGAA
>NW_017103832.1:4736-6505 GCF_001263275.1 Habropoda laboriosa
AGTCTTATCTTTTTTTGGTACCGAATACAAAGGTGTGGTTTGTTTTTTCAATAGCTCAAACGGTTCCCGTGTTACTGTTAATCGAAGCGAATATACACATATAACGTCGGACTTGGAGATGGTATTTCTTCGCGATTTTCACATAACATACTGCGGCGATACTCGTACTCTAAATGGCGTACGGTTCTGATATGCATTCTGGACATCGGCGTCGACTTTTCGAAATAAGATGGTGGGCGCAAATACAGATAAGTAAATATTTCGACTTTAAAAATAATTCCTAAAACTAAATGTGACCAACTCAATCTGACCATTTTTCGAATCGAATACTAATGTGTGCTTTGTTGTTCAAATTTCTAACAGTTCCGGTGTTACTGTAAAACGAAGCGAATATAAACATATAACGTCGCGCTTGGAGATAATATTTCTTCGCGATTTTCACATAACTTTCTGCGACGATATTCGTACTCTAAATGGCGTACGTTTCTGTTATGCATTCTGGACGACGGCGTCGAATATAAGAACTACGATGCTGGGGAAAAATACATATAATTAAATATTTCGACGTTAATAATAATACCTAAAACTGAATGTGACCAGCGTAATCTTAGCATTTTCTGATACCGAATACAACGGTGCGCTTTGTTATTCAAAGCTCAAACGGTTCTGGTGTTACTGTTAAACGAAGCAAATATACACATATAACGTCGCACATGGTTATTGTAGTTCTTCGCGTCCTACTCATATCAAACAAGCTCGATTAACGTGCTCTAAATGGCGTACGGTTCTGGTATGCATATTGCACGCCGGCGTCAAATTTTCGAACTACGATGTGGGACGAAAAAACAGATAATTACATATTTCGTCGTTAGAAATGAAACCAGTAAATAAAACTTCCCATCGAAACCTTACCTATTTTTGGTAGCGAATACAAAAGTGTGGTTTGTTCTTTCAATAGCTCAAACGGTTACCGTGTTACTGTTAAACGAAGCGAATACACACATATAACGTCGGCTAGACAGTAGTAGTTCTTGGCGACATTTACATAACACACTGCGTCGATACTCGTACTCGAAATGGACTTAGATTCTGCTATGCATTCTGGACGCCGGCGTAGAATTTTCGAACTACGATGTGGGGGAAAACACAATTAATTAAATATTTCGTCGTTAGAAATAATGCATACAAATAAAAGTCCCCAACTAAATCTTACCTTCTTTTGGTGCCGAATACAAAGTAGTGATTTGTTAATTCAATAGCTCAAACGGTTCCCGTGTTACTGTTAAACGAAGCGAATATACACTGATAACGTCGCGGTTGGAGATAGTATTACTTCGCGATTTTCACGTAACGTACCGTTACGATACTCGTACTCGAAATGGAATACATTTCTGCTGTGCATTCTGGAAATCTTTTTTTGGTACCGAATACGAAGTAGTGGTTTGTTTTTTCTATAGCTCAAACGGTTCCGGTGTTACTGTTAAACGATTCGAATATACACATATAACGTCGCACATGGATTAATTACTTCTTCGCGAACATCGCATATCATACTGTGTCGATTGCCGTCCTCTTAATGGCGTACGGTTCTGCTATGCATTCTGGACGCCGGCGTCGAATATACGAACTACGATGGTGGGGACAAATAATGATAATTAAATATTTCGACGTTAAATATACTTCCTAAAACTAAATGTGACCAACTGAACCTTACCTTTTTTTGGTACCGAATACAATGTTGTGGTTTGTTTTTTCAATGGCTCAAACGG
>NW_017103833.1:0-335 GCF_001263275.1 Habropoda laboriosa
TGGCGAAGAAATACTATCTCCACGCGCGACGTTATATGTGTATATTCGCTTCGTTTAACAGTATCACGGGAACCGTTTGAGCTTTTGAAAAAACAAACCACACCTTCGTTTTCGGTACCAAAAAAAGGTAAGATTTCGTTGGGAACATTTTACTTTTGGAATTATTATTAACGTCGAAATAATTAATCATCTGTATTTTCCCCAACACCGTAGTTCGAGAATACGACGCCACGTCCAGAATGCACAGTAGAATCAAACACCATTTGGAGTAGGAATATCGCCGCGGTAAGTTATGTGAAAGTCGCGAAGAACTTCTATTGCCTAGCCGACGTTAT
>NW_017103834.1:0-563 GCF_001263275.1 Habropoda laboriosa
TTCACCGTATGAGGGTGATACGTGGTTGACAACAAATCCGACAGGATTGGAACCTTCGGCGTACGTGGTATATACGCCGTTCTTCAAAGGATGGACAAGGTTTGGTGGTTGTGAGGACAGTACGTACCGTAATGTCGGATATACCTCGAGCGGTTAAGATATATCCTTTGTGAGTCCAGCTATTTCGTTACTAATGTTGCAAGGAGATGGTTAATTGAATATAGGCTGAGCAATTCTACAATAGCTATATTCTAATAATATTCATGTGGTTACAATAAGATTACAATGTTTAAATATGAATTACAATGGTTGATTCTTGGCTGAGCAAGAATCTTCCTTCTCGACTTTACACGGTGAGTACGCGGGGACGTCGTAGACAAGTATGTCTAGTTGACACTTACGAATTTAGTATTATACTGGGTTGCTCGAAAGGGAATTGAGCCCGATCTTGCTCGTGTCGAACGATGACTATACTGATACTGCTCTACTTTAACGTTCACGGTAACTCTGAACTGTGACTGCCCCAGAGCCTCGAAAATCATGCCCTTATATACTCCAAAATT
>NW_017103835.1:0-1150 GCF_001263275.1 Habropoda laboriosa
TGGCAGTCGACGTCGGGGTACTTGCTCGGTTTGACTGACAATCCTGTGGCTGGATTTTTCCATCGCCCAGTGGCGGTGTCTAGCTAGTTGTGTAGATTTTCTGCTGAACGGAGGTATAAGACAGAAGTCTGAGGAGCCCCAAAAGTCCTTTTCAGGGCGGCAAACACTATATAGGTAACGAAAGCTAATTTGTTACAGATTAATAACGTTTAGCAATCCTCAGTCTTACAGATTAAAACGAATGTTAGGACTACGATTAATTTTTCTTATCAATGTAACTATTTTTCTCACATCTTGTCTAAAATTTCTGCCACGAGTCTGAGTTGTTATAGGTTAAAGGGTTAACGCCGGACGGCACCTAATGTCGGACATTAGCTGTATCTGTAATAATTGAAACGCTACCGAGCCGTTATTCCGCGTATCCTTTAGAGGAGATAAAACAAGCAAAAATAAGTTTTCTACGCGTTGCAGTCGCGTGTGTACAGGTAAAGAGATTTATTCAAGAAAAACCTTAAACGTCCGGCGCTAGAGGAACTCCACCTATGTAGTTTTTGTCTCTCTGTTCTCATATAATTTTCAGGTATTTAGGAAAGATGCAGGATCATTATCGTTAGGTCACGTTTGCAATATTTAATTTAACACCGTAATCCTCCTTTCTCGTTATTTCATTTGAGGAAAGTTTGTTTCCGATAAATATGGTGGATCACCGGGTGATTCACGTATTAAAGAGGCATGCTGTTTTAAATTGCCATCTCAGACATGCTGATTGCAATAATTAACGTTGCCTTGCAAATGTTAAAGGTGATGTAGTTTGTAAAATTTATAGTGCAAAAAGATGGCTCGGTATTTGTCTGTATACGTAATTGCTTTCTCAACGCTTCCTCACTTTTTGTATTTTTCACGTTGTCAGTTTACGTCACAGTCGTTGTTTCGTGTGTTTATGTACGCGGTGGGACCAGAAATCTCCGTCCACCTGGAATATTTCTGTTATTAGTAATAATATGGAAATATTCTGTGTACAAAATTTGCACGATATGGAAAGGAACATAATGTGATCTAAATACTTTTTACGTGGGTGAAGACGTACAGTTATCTCTATTTTTTAAATGGGTTGCATTATTTTTTTTTATCACTGTGCGATATTGAATTT
>NW_017103836.1:0-1197 GCF_001263275.1 Habropoda laboriosa
AAATTGAAAGATCTCGTTGGATACATTTAGCTGATGGAATTATATTTGAAGACGAAATATTTACTTCCCTGTATTTGCCACACCATCGTAGAGAGAGAATTCGACGCCGATGTCCAGAATGCATTGCAGAAATGTAATCTAATATGAGTATGATTATCGTACTGGTACGTTACGTGAAAATCTCGAAGAAATACTATCTCCAAGCGCGACGCTATAGGTGTATATTCGCTTCCTTTAACAGTACCACAGCAACCGTGTGTGATATTGTAGAACCTAGCACACACTTGTATTCGGTACTAAAAAATGGTAAGATTTCGTTGGGAACATTTATTTGTAGGGAATATGTTTAAAGTCGCAACGTTTAGTTATCTGTATTTGCCCCCATCATCGTACAGAGAGAATTCGTCGCCGATGTCCAGAATGCATAGCAGAATCGTACTCTATTTTGAGTACGAATATCGTACTGTACGTTACGTGAATATCGCGAAGAAATACTATCTCCAAGCGCGTTGTTATAGGTATAATCGCTTCGTTTAACAGTAACATCAGCACCGTTTGAGGTTTGAATTTCAACGCACACCTTCGCATTCGGTTTCAAAAAATTATAATATTTCGTTGTATACATTTAGCTGAAGGAATTATTTTTAATGTCGATATATTTAATTATATGTGTTTGCCCTCAACATCGTACTTCGAAAATTCGACGGCGGCGACCAGAATGCATAGCAGAATCATATTCTATTTGGAGTTCCAGTATCGTACCGGTACGTTACGTGAAAATCTCAAAGGAATACATTCTCCTTTTGCGACGTTAAGTGTGTATTTTCGCTTGGTTTCATGGTAACACGGGAACCTTTTGAGCTTTTGGAAAAACAAACCACAACTTTGTATTCAGTACCAAAAAAAGGAAGGTTTCGTTGGTCACATTTAGTTTGAGGAATTATTATTAACGTCGAAATATTTAATTATCTGTATTTGCACCCACCATTGTAGTTCGAAAATTCGGCGCCAATGTCCAGAATGCATAGCAGAAATGTACTCTATTTAGAGTACAATACGAGTATCGTACCGTTACGTTTCGTGAAAATCACCAAGAAATACTATCTCCAAGCGAGACGTTATATGTGTATATTCGCATCTTTTAACAGTAACACGGGAACCGTTTGCGCTATTGAAAAAACAAACCACAACTTTGTA
>NW_017103837.1:0-567 GCF_001263275.1 Habropoda laboriosa
TTCTTTTTCAAAGGCTCAAACGGTTACCGTGTTACTGTTAAACGAAGCGAATATACACCTATAGCGTCGGCTAGGTGATAGGAGTTCTTCGCAACATTAACAAAACATACTGCGGCGATATGCGTACTCTAATGGTGTTTGAATCCGCAATGCATTCTGGACATGGCGTCGAATTTTCGAACTACGCTGGTGTGGGAAAATACACATAATTAAATACTTCGACGTTAAATATAATGCCCTTAGCTAAATATATACAATAAATCTGACAATTTTTTGATCCCGAATATAAACGTGTACTTGGTTCTTCAATATCTCACACGGTTGCCGTGTTACTGTTAAACGAAGCGATTATACACCAATAACGTCGGCTAGGCGATAGTAGTTCTTCGCGACATTAACATAACATACTGCGGACTTATTCGTACTCCAAATGGTGTTTATTCTGCTATGCATTCTGAACATCACATTTTCGAACTACGATGGTGGGGGAAAATACAGATTATAAAATATTTCGATGTAAAAAATTCCCTTACAAATAAATAGTCCCAGCGAAATCTTACCTTTTTT